>NC_044499.1:42558314-42668314 GCF_902362185.1 Chanos chanos | reverse complement strand
GTAGTCTGTAAGACAGGATGAGAAGCGATATGTTTGGGTTGACTTTCCTCACACTTGCGTGTTGGCAAACAAGAGAGCACGAGGTTATAGTTCATGAGTAACCAGAGACCACCTGTTCTCTTTTCATCCATATCCTGCCCACAACTCTCTGTCTCCTCTCGTTCCCACTTTAGTTCCCTTTAGTTCTCTTTTCTGCTCTCTCTACTTTCTCTCAGCTCCACTTTGATCAATAGGCCACATATACATTTTTTCCTCCTTTTATTTTTCTCCTACTTTGACCATCTCTCTTACTGTTCCAATCGATACAGACCATTTAGAGCCCTGGCGTTGACCTTCTGTGGGTTCTTATGTTGCTATGGTGTTGAAATACTCAAGGGCCTATTGCTGCACATGCATGAGTGAGCAACACACATTATTAGCCTTAATCAATTTACACCCTCAGATGTGTATCTGTGTGTCTGTGGACACGGTGACTGATCGGTGGGAAATGATGTAAGTGATTTAGTATGGGAAGAGGCGGTTAAAGGATGGGAACTGCAGAGAGCAGTCGACTGGAAATATTTTTCATAAACCCTTTATTAACAATTATTTGTTTGAGCACTCAATGCTTACACATCCAGTATACATGGAGCGGTGAATGTATTGTTGCATGCTCTTCGGGTTATAACAGAAAACATAACAGAACTCTTCATGACATGAAAAAAAAGCAAGTGAAGTATTGGTAAAATTGTCTGATGTGTTTTAATGGGCCCATATGTGAAGAAAGAGTGAAGCTTCTCTTTAAATGGCTATCTCACGGACAATTTTTTCCAATAATGAGCCTGAAGTGTTTTATCCCTCCCTTCCCCCTTTGACCACAGTAAACTGCTGTTTAGTTGAATCACTGAAGTCTACAAGTGGGGCATAATTGTGAGCTTGAATTTTACCAGAGGACTTATTAAATAATAGCATCCACGCCCATCTACGGCCATCAGGTTCACTGTGAGCCACTTAAGCCTTAGGTGAGAATATGAATAGCTGTTAGCTCCACATGTACACACATGAACATAATCTATGAATATACAACATGGGTATGTTATGTGAGGCTTTATGAAAACCACATAAGAAGGTTTACATTTGCATGAACATATGCTGTGTATATGCTCAGTCATAGTACATACCAGTATGTCACAATTCTACAAAAAAAAAAACAAAAAAAATGGAAGAAGAAAGATATTTAATTTTGATTTTGGCTGAACCATTTCACAGCGTGAACATGAAAACCTGGTCATCCGTGGTACTGAGTCCCATTTAGCCAATGCAGATCCACGCAATAGTGAGAGGGAGAGGTCTGGCTTGTCATTGTGTCCTGTGCTTTTCACGAAGGCCATTTTTTGGATGAAACAAGATGTGAGATGTGACTTGATTACTTTCCATAGAACGTATCAATTATCTCGGTCTATGAAATTCTGTTTACTAAAAGGCAGTGGCCTATGCGATGCTATCACCTCATAACCACTGTATCATAAAATTCATCAGGCTCTGTCTCACCATTCATCCAAATGGGGGAAAGAGGAATATGGTAATACTCCCAAAGCCATACACAAAGACCATGCAAATTTTCACTGTTATGTGAACAATTGTGAGTTGTTAATGCACAAATACACTTTACAGCAAAAAAACATTTTAAAATGCAAAATGGAAAAGCATCAACAGAATTCATCTAACATTTTTTTTTTACTCACAACCGTAAGTTTATTAAATGGTGAGACAGGAGAGTGGATCTGAAAACAAGATAACATATGTAACTTTAATAAGAGGGTCTTATGAAATCAGGTTCAAATATGTTACTTATGAGAGAGGTGTTGTGCAATTCTTCATTATCATAAAATTCATCAGACACTGTTGTACCTATCAACCAAATAAAGGAAAGAAGAGTATGTAACACTCCTAAAATCATGCATAAAGAACATGAGAATTTTCATTGTTATGTCACTGTTTAGAGCATAACGCATAAACGGAAATCAGAAAAGCATCAGCAAAATGCATCTATTATTTTTTCAAGTCACAGGCTGAGGATTATCAAATGGTGAGACCGGAGCCTAAATGTGAAAACAGGATAAAACAAGTCACTTTCAGGAGATCTTATGAAAGCAGGTTCAAATATGTAACTTTCATGAGAAGACTTATGCAACTCTTCATTATGCTTGCATATATTAGTGTATGGGCATACCACAGGCAGCTCCCTCAAACCCTCTGCCTTTTGTTCCCTTCTGTGTGGACTAACTGAGTAGATGTCTACTGTATTTCTAAAACACTGACATCAGTTAAACTGCAGTTAAATTGAACTGCCACAGGCAGTGTGCACACTCGTGCTAGCAAGCTAATTTAAGAGTGTGCCTTGCTTTAATTGCGCTAAGTGCTGCGATTCAATGCACCGCCATAATGTGTGTGTCTGTGTGTGTGTGCGTGCGTGCGCGCGCGCGTGTGTGTGTGTGTGTTTCTGTACTCTTTTGTGTGTATACCTGTCTTGTGGTAGATGGTTAGTTTGAAATGTGTAAGCAGGGTTTCTTCATCTCTCTATTTCCTAAGTATGTATAAGATAAATCAGTCGCAGAGAACAAGAGAACATTTGGCCAGAGGAGACTAACCCCAGATCTGAAGGCCATCTGATGATCAGAAAAGCTTTGTCAACATTACATTCATATTCCGATCTCAACCACACATCCTATTCAGCTAAGAACAACTGGAGTGCAGACTGAGATGTTACCTTTTCACCCTGGTTCATGTGCTCTTAATAAAAATGAGGAGAGCACAATCATTTCTCAAGTATGTGTCCAGGAGTTGCAATGCTGGAAATGACATAAGAATCACATTGAGAGAGTGACAAACAGAATTCTCAAGGCACTTGTGGAGAAGTGTTTGGAGCACTCAAACTGGGAAGTATAATGGTACTGTAAAGCACACAAACAAACAAACAAACAAACACGCCCCCCCCCCCCAAAAAAAATCAAACAAACAAACAAAAAACAGTTTGGTCCTATATTTTATGCAGAGAGAGAAACAAGAGAGAGAAAAGTGACATTCATCACAGACTAAGGTATGAGACAGTTAAATTGACTAGATCATTCCTATGCAAATGGGGTGACTCTATGCTAATGGGGTGACTCTATTTGGTAGAGTCAAACTGTTTCTCTTTATAGAATATTATAATGGCTGTACCACTGGGGTATCAGTCAGAGCTAGGTTGGAGAATTTTCAGTTTTGCTTTTAATCTTTTTTTTTTTTTAGTCATAGTCAGTCAACTGTCAGATTTATTCCAATTGTCAGTTTTATTCCAACTTCACCTTGTTCCGCAGTGTAGTATTAAAACTCTACAAAACAATTCAAAGCTCCAACACATAATTTTTTATTGGCCTCTTTTGGCTTCCCTTTTACATGGAAGTGGGGTTGGAGCATTTGACTACTGACGGGTGTGTTCTGATGGATTTTGAGAAGCGTTTAACAAGCTCAACAGGTAAACAACATGGTGTTTATCTGATTTGAGCTGCATGGAGATGATGTCTTCATAGAGATAAGAGAGGTAATTTAAAGGGGAAGATACACAAGACAGAGACCTTACTGCAATATGGATGCCACTATCTTCGGAGAATTTAGACAAACAAAGCTATCAGTGATTGTATCCTTACTGGAATCCTTTATGTATTTTGTGCTTTGTAAAACAATAAAATGATTTTGTGTCTCGGGGGGAAGAAGATGGGTAACAGCTGATGAGTGGTAAACTACTGGACATAAAAAGGCATGTAAATAGAATAAGAAAAGTTTACATAATAATTATCAGTAAATAATAAAATAAAACATCAGTATGTTTTTTTTTGTTTTTTTTAAATCAAAGACATTATTTTTCCAAAAGGCTTGGGGCACATGAGTATGTAATTTCTTATTTGGTCATTCCTTCATTAAATATTGCTTTCTCCTGCAGGACTTCTTGTAAATGCCTACTTTTTTTTCACTATCCTCATTGCCAGTCCTATTTCATCACACCCTGTTTTTTGACCGCACTACACGAAAATATTTCTAGAAACATCCTTGTTTCCTTGTGTCCAGACTAATCTTCGGACAATTCATAGAGTAAAAATGCGTAATTTTTTAAAATTTGTAACCTGCAGAAAATGCATTTATAGTCTCTGTCATTGCATTTCTAAGCACAGACTCTTCTCCGTAAGCCCAGTTTAACCCTAAATATGATGTACTCTCTGGCTGTGTTCTGAGAGAGGTGATTTAATCTGTTCCATCCACTTTAAAAAAGTCTGAAGACACAGCCATAGCCTAAGTGAGAAATGTCTTTTCTTTGATGAATAGCAATCACAGTAATATAATAGTTTTTTTTTTCTTTTTGTTGTTTGTTTGTTTCTTTGTCTTTGTTTGTCTACTTTGGTGTGTTTGATTGTTTTGAATGATTTGAATTTAATGTTAATGAAACTCCAGATCCTTGTGAATGTTTTTCCAGACTGTTATGTAAGTGTGGGCATTCTCAGGCCTGGACGTCCTGTTCTCTATTTGAAGCCCTTTATATTTCAAATATTATGTTTCTAATGCTTCAAAAAGCATTGCGATTAGATCTTCCATTTATTTGCCTGTAATTCTGTTTACATAGCTCAGTCATGAATCTAAGGGTTGTTGTCAAATGAACTTTGTTATCATAAATCATTTTTACTGAATTTAAATAGAAACCATTCATTACAATGAGTATTCAGTGTGTCAAACTGTACAAATACGTATGACTGTATGCAGACTAAACCACAGTTAACAGCACTTTTCTGATGGAGATCAATCACATGAGCGTGTAAACCAATAGCAAACAGCTATAAATGAGTAACATTGACCCTTTAAAACTGAAAAGCAGATGCTGTGTTCCTGTCCAGGTTGTTAAATGTCATTTTGCCGTGGATCAGCAAGAATGCCAAAAAGATACACAGAAACCCCCCCCCCAAAAAAAACAATGCAGTAAGAAAAGAATTATGAAAAGTGCTGACTAGTCTGCACAATTTTTTTTTATCATGAGGACACAAATGAAACAAAATGTGTCGCTCGTTTTCCAAGGTGCTGAGTTAGTCATCCAGGCTGGATTGTTATGGTTGCCCCCCCCGAGGACAGGCGCTACAGGACTCTTTGTCTCATCTCTAATATTGCGTTGAAGAGAATGTGTGGCTCAGATATGTGGCTTTTCCGTCTGATTCAGGCTGACTAAGCTCTGTCTGCTTATTTTCATCCAGTCTCCCATTCAAACAGCAACATCTGCTCTTTTTATGACGACAAACTGCTCTGAGTGAACGAATGTGGTGCATGTCACCAAACAATCCAAAAAAAGTTTACGTGGTTCCCAATCTGGTGAACACTAAAAATATTTTGGAAGCACCTGCTGTTTTGATGAAACATATATTGTCTCTTGTGTACGGTAGCGTTGAATTTATAGTATCACACAAGCCTTCTTTGGCTATTGAAACTGATGCCCAATATCTTGTACAGTTTTTTGAAATACTGTGCTAAGTGCGCTTTTATGTTTACCTGCTAATTCAGTTTTCATTGTTTTGTTACCATAGCACTGACACTGTATGTTTTTTATAGCGTAGCCCCAAAATTCACTTATCTGATGCGGTCTGGACTACAGCTGTCTCAATAGCTCTCCTCCCCATGTGTAAACTGTGTTTCCTTTAATTATGCCGTAACTACAGTCAGACAGCAGTGATTGAATGAGATGACTCATCGCTGTAATCTGATGGCTTTTTTTTTTTTTTTTTAAAGCTTTTCACTCAAGAGTTTCTTCAGAATTAGGTTTGAAATATCCTATATTCCACTTTAGCCGGCATGCAGTAGAATGTAAGTGCTCTCGTCAGAGTCTTTCTTGTCATAAAGAAAGAGGCTTATCTTTCATCTCTCCCTCCTCTTTATGGCTTTGTTGCTTGTCCCTTTCTAAGCAACATGAGGGACTGTAGGATGCCTTTGAGCAAATCCATTTCCCCTGTTCACCTGTCAAGAGCAGGCTTTATATCCTTGCATTTTTTTAAAGGGAGTTCATGTGTTCATTCAACAGCCTACACCAACTACCAGTTAATTAGCATCCAACAGCTGGTTTGAGATTGTTACCTTTAATAGAGTGCGCTGAATTTATTAGACACTTTCCACTCTTGTATGCTGTTTTGCAGATGCAGTAAGAACATCTTGCTCCTCATATTCAGGCAACCTGTTTCAACAGTTGTTTCAACAAAGTACACGTAAAATCGTTCAGTCATCATAATATAAAGTCAAACAGCTTCTAATGTGATGGAGAATAGCTAAATGAGCAATTGAATCATAAACAAGAAGTAGCGACTGTATGATTTAAACACTGTTTTTTCACTCACAGACACAGTGCACTGCAGTCATGCACTGACATGTGATACACTGAAGCTTTGCCTTTTGTAGTTAGAAAACAGTATCTCTCTTGTTCTGCTTTATCCTTTTACAATTTGAAGAAAATGTCAGGAATATAGCAGACACTTTGCCAGCAGAATGATAATAAACAGTTAGTAGTAGAGTAGTGAAACACGGAGGGGAACCAAACATTGAAACATATTGTGTTTCAGACATCCTCTCTGTTAGTTCAGTTGAATGCAGATGGTCACATATTGTTTAAAAGTTCAGAGTAATACAGTGATGACATAACCTCATGGTATGGTGTGTCAATATATTTGAGATTACAAGTTTTTTGTACATTGAGTGCATTTTTGATTTCCAGTTATGTTTTTTAAACTATTATCATTATTATTGTTATTATTGTTATTATTATTATTATTATTATTATTATTATTATTATTATTATTATTATTATTATTAGTGGTAGTGGTAGCGGTAGTAGTAGTAGTGTTCTTAATGTTGTTGTTGTTGTTGTTGTTGTTGTTGTTGTTTCAGCCAGGCAAGTAGGCATTTCATTAGCTAGATTTTGTGTGAGGGTTGACCTCAGGATTAGCCTTCACTGGCTCTCTGACATGGTAAACTGTCTAAGTTAGATTTAATAGAGTTGGTGACTAATTATGCATGTATCAAAAGATTGAATTTTATTCTGCACATTGTTTTCCTTTGACTGTATTTCCAAAAAAAAAAAAAAGAGCTCTTCTCAGAAAAACCTGTGCTGATCGCTGCATAATCAGCATCCACAGAAACTAGCTTGGAGCCTGGATAGACTGTGCTGTCATGGATAAAGCATTGGAAAGTGGACAGTGGGTCAGTACAAGCTCAAATTCACTTAGGTGTACACTCCATCAATCCCTAACCTCAGTTACATAATCCAGAGTCATGTAATCCATCTAATTCACTACTAGGTAGGTTAGGTAGGTCACTGTGCAAATCAAGGTAATCAGCAATAATCAGATTAGCCTGAGATTATAATGAAGTGAAACTTTGAGCACAAGCCATCTCTTTGTCAGTGTGGAAGTGAGTCTGTCAGCCCAAAACACAGCAGAAAATCATGTCCACCTCCTGTGAGGCTTAAATAAGCACAACAGCGATTCATAGGTGACTTGATAAGACTATGCCACTGATTCCTTGCCTGAGATAAGATGTTATGTAACTGGGGAGATCTGTCATTAGATTTGTCTGTGGTTTAGACTGAGAACAGGCTGGGTGTCAAAAAGAACTCATTGACTGGCTGTTGGATGACAGTGTAATTTAACTTATACAAGGATATGATGACAAACCCATCGGAAGAGATAACAAGTGTACTGTGTCAGAGGCATTGTATGACCAACTCTGCCTGTTACAGCCTGTAAAATACTGAGGTCATACATTGTTGAAATATCACAATGTTGATAACTGACATGACACTGAGAATTGTGTTCCTGTGGTGTCTTGTCATCCGCCTGCAGCTCAAAAAAAATAGGAACTGGACAAACAGTAATGCACAATTTTTACACATCAGTTCTTTTAGAAACTCTTACAAGTGCATCATTATGATTTTACCATGGTCTGATTACTTCAGGCATGGAGTTTGTTTTCAAAATGAAATGAGAGTGTGTTCTTTTACAAGGATGTTTTCTTACCAGCATTTTACAAGTGCTTAGCATTTTTTTCAGTCTCACTGACTTCAGAGACTGTTCTCACCCAAGTCGACCATAAAGCAACTCACTGTCCAGAACTGGTTTCATTACCTAATATATTGGAATAAGGTGGTGAGATCAGGGGAAGCCAACAGAGGCCACATTGTCTGATTATGCAATACAAGACAATACAATGTTGCCTCCAAGCTGTTTTTACTCTTATCATTTTGGGAATCTCCTATTTAAATCCGCCCCCCCCCCCCCCAAAAAAAGAAGAAGATCTCTGTTTTTTCATTTTGGTTGCTTTGCAGAGGACAAGTCAAACAGTGTTTGGGTTTGGCTACAATGAAGTGCTTCTCTCTGTGCAGGTCTGAGTGGAGCTTGCTGACGCAAGTGTTGTGCTCTGGTGGGACACGAGGCAGCCACAACTCCTCAAACTCAATAATCCTCCACTTTGATTTTAACTACCTGTTTATGACACACACAGTATGTGTCCTAATTTCTTTATTCTACAATCCCATTTGATACATCCATGCTTTTAACCGCAGAATGCCTGAACTGCATGAAGCAACAGCAAGAGACTCAAGTAGTTTAAAATTTTCACTTTTGTGATGCACGTTCAGACAAAACTGGAAAGCACTTATCTTCTTAAACCACAGTGTTTCCTTTATGAAGGCCTCTTAGTCAGCAGCCTGAAAACATCATAATTCGATTTTGCACCAAACATTGATTGCAAAGCTAACTTTTGAGTGAGTGACAGCATGTGTCACGTCCTTTTTTTTTTTTTTTGGTCATTTTGAAACATTAGCTTACTCGTTTTTCATGTGGTTTTTTTCTCTGCTTCTCAGTATGCATTTGAACGCAGAACTTTTTGTCTACGTGACTGGACATACATTATTATGTTTTTTTTCCCCTTTCTATCTCATCATTGGAGAATGACACTTTGACTCTGTCACACACATCTGACTGTTCTTAAACCTTATCTTGCTGTTTTCACTGTCCTGAAAGCTCATGCTTTTGTCACAATCTCTAAAAGATTTTCTCACTATCCATGTCAGCCAAATTTTCAGTAATTTCAGTATCTTAAATGAATAAGTCAGGCATTTGCTTATATTTACCTGCAATGTCTCTGTGGTATTTTCTAACTGAATTTGTTTTGAACTCCAATCAGTTTAACTGAATCACCCTCAGAAGTATAGAAATTAAGAGACCTATGATCAGCGTGTTTATATACCCCACCCTCATAGAACCCCCATAAAACCCCCATCAAACCTCACAATTTGATCTTACACCAAACATTGATTGCATAGCGCTAATTATTGACTTTGGAATTGTGGTATCTAACTTTTGAGTGAGTTCAGTAAAGATAGACCTAAGTTTTGCATGCACTGAATGGTAAATAGAACTTTGAATCTGCGCCTCAAATGTCTCACACACAGTAACCTCCTGTGTTTGTTTTAGAGGGATGCAAGGGTTCATACACACGTATTTTAAGGGCACAATGATTTAAGAAGTTAGCTACACAACAAAAAGTGGGAGATAAAAAAAAGGCCTCACACAGAAGTACTCCATTCTACACTGTCTCTGTTTTTTTTTATGTCTTTCTTTTACAGTCTCACTCATCAGTGAAACAAAATGACTGCTCTACAACTGCTGGAGCATTTCCAAGTCTTTCTAACAGCTATGCTCTTGTTCCCCCCTATTAAACAGGCCATCCTTGAACCTTGTTAAATGCTGTGTCCTCTGACTGCTCTGTTCAGTTTTGACACTGGAGGGTTTGTCAGGAGGGTGCTGAAAATTTGTTTTCTGACTTTAGTAACCATGTGCGAAATCCATTCTAAATTCATGAATAGAAAAGTTATGCTGTTGTTAACTTTCAGTTGGTCTCCCCGACAATTCCCATACCTGTATATCCAACTGTGTATCCAGTGTATTAAAAAAATATCAAAACTCAGTAAATCTGTATCTTTTTAAAAAAAATCTCATAATGGACTCTATTTCATTGTCTTTCTTATCTTTCTTCATTTTTTTCTGTGTTTGGTGTCAGCACTGACATCTGTGGCTCAAACTTCATTTATGTTTCAGAATTGCAACTGAGCTCATTTAAGGAGTTTTACCATCTCCATGACGTTCAGATCATATCCTCACATGCAACAAATGCTGAATATGTGAACATGGCAGAAAGCAAATTAAAAGCTTAACATATCAATGCAAACCCATTAGTTTTTAGAGTGTCATCAACCCAAATGACCATATGGTGTAACTGTGAGCAAATTGTGGGATGACTTTATTCCCTGACTTTAGCTGTGGTTTGTAAACCAAAATTGGACAAGGGAAACCTTGTGCATTTGGACACATGTTCTTTGAATCAGATGTCCTCTTCATGACATTTAAAAAATTCTCAATCAATCTTCAATCTCTCTCTCTCAGCTTATCTCTTTCTCATTCTCTGGCCTTTCGTAGACTGGACTGCTTGCAGGACCTTGAATTCCTGGTAGTGAACAAACAGTCCTACTTTCCAAATAAACATCTAGATTTTTTCCCCTTATGTCCTCATTAATCCGGCTTAGTGATAAGAGCACACATCCCCCCAAATTCTTTTTCTGCATCTACAATACACGCATATTACTGTTGGTGTTAAATTCTGTTTTGTTCATTTTTCATGAATGTTATTGTAAATTGCCTGAATACTGTTTTAGTCCTAACAGTTAGAAATCACAGAATCCAAGCCCCATTCTGCACAAGTTCAGTACAATTTGAGTCAGAGGATTACATTTTACATGGTACTAGCGATTAAGCAATAATTAATAGTGGCTGGTACCATGTGCAGCTAAAAAAAAACTGTCTTGCTGTTCTCAGATACAAGGACAGAAATATACAATAAGATCAGACTTCTGCACCACTGAGACATGTAAATAGAGCATCTCTCACATTTTAAATTTCTCATTTAGTCTGACTGAAGTCGTCTTTTTTTTTTTTTTTTGGTCATTTTTCTTATTTTCCAATCCTTCTTGCCACGTGTGCCCCCTCAGTGGCTCACATCTATGAAGTAAAGCCTCACCAGCTCCCCCAGGGGACATAGAGTGCCCTTCTGAATGGGCAACCAGAACCTGGTGGGACTGACAGAGTCTGCAACATCCGTACACACAAAAGAAAAGCGTGATCCTAATACATCTCAATAAGTGGTCAGTCAAATTTGCTCCTTTTGGCAGGATGGATCAAAGTATACCGTCTATCTGGGTGGAGGGATGTCATTTTGAAACATTAGCTTACACGTGTTTCATGTGTTTTTTTCTCTGCTTCTCAGTACGCATTTGAACACAGAACTTTTTGTCCACGTGACTGGACATGAATCATTGTTTGTTTGGTTTTTTTTCCTTTGTTTCTCATCACTGGAGAATGACACTGTTTTGACTCTCCATCACACACAGCTGACTGTTCTTAAACCTTGTCTTGCTGTTTTCACTGTCCTGAAAGCTCATGCTTTTGTCACAATCTCTAAAAGATTTTCTCACTATCCATGTCAGCCAGGTTTTCAGTAATTTCAGTATCTTAAATGAACCTGCAATGTCTCTGTGGTATTTTCTAACTGAATTTGTTTTGAACTCCAATCAATTTAATTGAATCACCCTCAGAAGTATAGAAATTAAGAGAGCTATAATCAGTGCGTTTATATATTCGTCATCACATAAAGACCAAAAGGTATTTTTACAGAGAGCCAATAATGGCATCAACACGTCAGCTCATTTAATCTTTTAGAGTTGCTTTCCATTGCTTGGTAGGAAAATGAACGTGTCTCAAGGGTCACAAACGTCAGATGTTAGCATTGAATTCAAATTGTTGTAATACTTTTTCTTTTTTCCATTATGACCTTATTTATCTGAGTGTAGATGTAAGCATGCTTTTTTTAGTACACAAGAAGATGTATGTCACATACGCAGACACAGTCACAATGCAGCAGACTGACGTGGGTTATGCCTAACTGTAACCATGGCAGAAATGGCCCTGCCTATTGTTTCCAAGGCAATGCTGATTCTGAGGTTTCAGAAGGGAAGACAAGAAAGTAAACGTAGGAGCCCAGCTTTTTTCCTCCCCGTCTCTGATCAATGAGAGGCACGAGTTCGGGGTATAAAGAGAAAGAAGAGGCCAGCGTACCTGTGCCTCAGGATGAAGAGAGCCCTTTCTTTCTTCTGAGAGAACACATTTACTCTGGAGCAATATAAAACTTCTTTAGTTTCCATTTCATTTTGCTTGAAGTG
Organism: Chanos chanos; assembly: GCF_902362185.1. NCBI lineage: Eukaryota > Metazoa > Chordata > Actinopteri > Gonorynchiformes > Chanidae > Chanos > Chanos chanos. The sequence continues at coordinate 42,656,001 of NC_044499.1, read as the reverse complement.
TTTGCCTTAGTATAGCGGTTGCAGCTCATTCTGCTCACAGGAAATCCACTTTTTTTTGGATAAGTTCATTGTACGGGTTGAAGTGAAACAAGAGCCGTGCCTTCATTGCCTAATATCAAAAGAGCGTACATTTAAGTCCTCTTGTTTCACCATGCACATTATAATAGACCACCAGTGGTTGGGATAGACTGCATGACCTGCTGTTGATTTTTGTGTCTATTAGGCTGCCTGAGGATGGTCTGAAGTGACGCAGGAAATGCCAGGAAATTGCATCACAATATGAGCACCCAGGCCCAGTGCATCGAATCAGCGTTAAATCATTGAGAAGTTCAGTGGTTTAATTTTAAGGAGTCATGAAAAGCATGTGTAGGAGGTTGGTGACACTGTGGGTGGGGGAAGAGGGTGTGAGTGACAGACTCTCCTCCTCCTCTGGACATTATAAAAATTAAAAACTTTGTACAAATGTGGAGGGCATGGGGTAGTGATGGCCTCACTGAAGTGCATGGACGAGGACAGTGAGACAGGTGGCTACTTTACTTAAAGTAGAAGGCTTAGATTTAAATCACTAACATCTCACACAACATAGTATCTTTCTTAGCTTTAATGGATATATTAGATTGTCTGTCCTCTGCCTTTCTCTTTACTACACAAAGTGTTGTAAAAGCCTTTGAAATAACTGTGTGGCCAGAGATTTCTCTTCTGTCTTAACAATTCGCATGACTCAGTTTTCAAGGAATGGCCATACTTAGCATTTTCTCAGCATATTTGCCCTTTTACTAAAATTACATCGTTGTTGTTGACTACTTGATTGTTTACAAAAGTCTGAAACATCAGTGACTAATTGTCCTATGCTTTTGGGTTTGCAAAGAAGGGTTTTTTTTTCCTTTGTCTGAGGGGACATCAACAAACCTTATGGCTGTTGAAAACGAAATCATCCACAGACATCACCATGGTTACCTCTATTTATATGCATCACATGAAGACAAGAAAATCCAACCACACAAGCTGCTCCCCCTGCTTCTCATTAACTGTGGTAAATATCCACAAGAGGGCCATTGATTCACAGCACAGCCGCATATCATTCACTCTTTATGTGTTGGTCATGCAATTAGGTAACACCACCGGTTCTCTGAGGCTTAAGCATTAATGATGACTTTGCTATCAAAGTTAAATGAGATGATCAGCTGAGTACTACTTGACTGAGTCTGTCTGTCACCCACTCTTCACTTCTAAAAAGGCACGTTTGTAGGATCCCAAGCCATTGTTGCTTCTTTGAGTGTGTCTCTGAAGTTCATTTCCCAAGCTTTGCGTCTAAAAACTAAGAGACTCTTTTATTATTATTATTTTTTAGAATCCAGAATTGATCATTTCTGTAACTTGAGTTTGTAATTCTTGATTTTTTTTTTCTTTTGTGGTTGCAAAGATTTCATGCATAAATAAATTTATCACTCTTGCCACTGTGGTGTTTTGCTAGTTACATTAAAGGTAGATTCATAAGCTAACTTGCTTTGCCATGTCACACAAGTCATTACATACAAATTGCTAAGGCTCCCCTTTTAAGGAATCATGATTGTTTTGGTACCATTTAGCCAGCTGCCTAGAAATTTGTCTCCAAAAATACTCCCATACATGGATTTCATTTTATATCTACTTAGGGGTTACAAAAAAAGAAAGAAAGGAATAAAACTAAATATACACCCGTGAAAGTGGAGGGCTAAAACGAGAAATGTCTTGTGTCACCTCCCTGCCATTGCTCCTAAGTCACAGCAGGGGAGAGAGCTGTATCTCTAAAAGGTAAATTACCCCCCGATGAAACCCCTGCACCCGCATGGTCACTCCTCAAAAAGGCCCTGATTACATCCATGTGGTTATGGAAGCTCTATAGTGCTCCGGTTCACACATTATCCCTAAAAATAGTGACCCTCCAACGGGTGCCTTGGCAGCGCTGATTGCCTGTGAATAGCGAGCTTGCTCTGAATGAAGATGAATAATTTTGATGCATTTGGAGGTGTCTGATCACCCCCTTTTTCATTTTCTGTCTCAGGTCTTGCTCACTCCATCTTCTCCCATAAAGAGGTGCTACCCCCATACACAGATATCCCATTATCTCTTAAAAGGATGCGGGTTATGAAGGCTTTTCTCCCCTTCTGCACGTGTCGATGTGCATGTCATATTCTATGAGAGATAGAGAGTTTTTTTTCTTCACTTCCAGGGACCCTTTTATGGAAGAATAACTTTGTAGTTCACTATATCATCGTCATATGTAAGACGTCAACCACCGAAACGCTCCGAAAAGCAGAAACAAGATGCAGACAAATGCAACAGTAAACATCTGGTTAGAATTCTCATCCCGAGGCCCCCTGTTTCATCTCATTCAAAGAATGTCAGGTAACCAAATCATCGTAAACCAGTCAAGTTCCCCTTTGGACTGTTGTGTGATTGCTCCACTTGGTCTGCTGATCATCAGGACCAGATAATCCCAGCTTCCCTTGGATAATTCTCCAGTTTGATATATCCTAATGCCAACTTAACTTCCCTCATCAAAAAAAAAAAAAAAAAAAAAAATGAGTAACTGACTATATCTTTTTGGGGCAGTGAGCAAATCCATAAATGAAAGAAGTACTGTTCTTAGTAATAAAGAGACCATAGTGCTGATTTTAAAAGCCTTTTCAGAAGATATTTTTTGTCTCACCTCATTTTGCCTTAACTTTAATTGGCTGTTTCAAGAATTCATGTCTCTGTAGGCAACTATTTCCTATTCATCTGGCATCCAGTTCTAAAGCTGCACAAAAGTGGTTGAACATCCTCTGTTAAGGAGTTCATTACTAAAGACTACGGTGACATTTAAAGCAAGCAATGAATGTAGTCACTTTATTGGCCACGGTGAGAGGCTGTATAAAATGACCACATAAATGTAGAACATCTTAAAAATAAAATCTAAAAAAAAGTTATGGTATTAGCTGTTCACACACATCAAACTTTTGTTTCAAATCATGTTTTTGCCTACAGGACAAATAAATTACAAATAACTTATTCTGGTAACTTCTTTGAAACAACACGAGGAGTAAGGTGAGTGGTTTTGTAAGGTGAACAGTTTGCACTGAGGAGGACTGAAGACATTTAGAAATAAAGAAATAACCTTCCTCTTTAGAAAGAGTAGATGGAGAGGACTGAAATGGAGAAGAGTAGGTGATGTGAGATTAGATAATGAGGAATATTACTCCCAAATTACACAGGATCATATCAAATTGCCAAACTTCATGTAAAAACATTTCTAAATCATACCAAAACTCAGTTTTTAAAACATATACCATTTCTGAGAACTCTGCAAGTGTTGTTACAAGGTTTTGAATAAAAAAAAAAATCACTGTAATGTTCCCAAATGTCCTTAGAACTGTCTTAGGCTCTAAAATTTGAGGACTCTTGTAAGCGCAAGAGCACATTGTAGTTTTTCCCAGAACAAATGCAGATGCCAAAGAATCTACAGACAAATACACCAATATCTCTTTGATTTAACACTGTGTAAGTTAGGATCTGTCTGCTTGTGACCTGGCATATATTACATGACAGGAGCAGCTTTAAGGGAGGATAGACTGACACTGATATTTGCCTCTTGTGACATGTTTTGACAGATTCAGTATCTCAGTTTTTTCAGGACAAAATAAGTGATTTGTTCCACAAGTGTTATTTGAAAGAAAGGACAAAGGTATGAAAGAAATGAAGAAAGAGAGAAAAAAGGACAGACATGTAAAACAAATAAAAATAACAAAAAGAGAATAAGGGGGAGGGGGGCTCCCAATCAACCACAACTTCCAGGACTTGTGTATTGTGGGAATGGACTTCCTCTCCTCACTGGGGGGCTGTGTGGGACCTGGGTCAGACTTCACTCTGTCCAGGGACGGTCACAGTTCCACTCACTCAGGACCCAAAGCACTGAGGACAAAACCGGCTCCACTGACAGCGTTTGACGGGTGGCAGTCCTCAACTCTAGTGACAGTTCCCTCTGCTTGGCCCAGACAAAATTGTGGTGGTGCAGAGCTGGCTGAACTTCAGAATTTCCTAGGCATGGTGTTTTCATTGCTTCATCTAGGGCTTTTCTGAACTCCAAGGGAGTGGAGTTTCAGTGGTGGGCATCGTACATCATGTGTGCTTTCATTTGATGCTGGTGACTAGCTACTGCTGCTGCTTCTCCATATGTTTTCTTTCTGCTTGCAACATGCACTGCGTAGGTTCCTGGAAATGTGTATGGAGTAACTTAGAGTAACTAATGTGATTTCACTGATAATTAACTGTTGTGTGTAGAGTTACCTTACCTGTCATCGTGTTTCCCTGTCTGCATGATTACATCCTGTGCGTTCCCTTTCGTGAGTGTGTTCAGTCTCTCACATTACAGTAGTAACTCTGTCCTTAAAAACCAAACAAACAAACAAACAAACAAAAACTCGCTATACTATCAATACAAATCAGTTCCATTGCTTAAAGCGATTATTAGTCTGTTACCCTTGCCTCACCACAACACTGATCAAATTCGTTCTACCAAACTACATTACCCAAATTTCATTGCGGCACATCGGGGTCAAAGTTGAACTGTCATGTCTGCTTCTGTATCAACCTTGGCATGTAGAGAATCCTAAACAAGTGATTTTTAAAGGCATTCTTTTAAATATTGTTTTGCCAGTATACTTTCGTTACAGATTTAAAGAAAAACAAGCTTTAGTCTTTTACGTTGTCATGGTATTTACATGAACAGTGCTTCTTTGCATGAAAAAAACCTCGTGCCGGATTGCTGCGGAGGGCTCAGTAATTTGGATTACAGCAAGGTACCGTTTGTATGGTAGCCTCTTGAAGGTAGCTGGGCTAAAGATCATGAGTCTGGGTGCTTTGGATCGATACCCTTTTTATTGTTTGACAAATGGAATACCATTTTACGGCATCATGTGTCATGATACGTTCATTAAATGCCCTTATCAGAGCGGGGTCAACACCTTAAATACTTTATTTAGAGTTTTGAGTTGAACGTCTCTAAATTGTCTGTCAAACGTACGTATACGCATTATGAGGTATAGTTTGTCACCAGCTGAGCCGAGAGGAGACGAAATCGAGTTTGTCAGCTACTTTAATTGCACCATTTCAAGTTTTATTCTTATAACGAAATTACATGAAATACTGTCTTCCTTCTGAAGTTTCCCGCTTTTGAAAAAAATGCTGTCCCACAAATACAAAATTGTCCCAGCATGAGTGTACTCTAGTTAGAATGATTGCTATCCTCTCAGGACGGTGTTACTGCACGGGCAGGTTCGAACGTCGCGACCTAAATCCAAATCACCTAAGCCTTGCAGACATACTAAGTACAGTCTTAGTGACATGTGTCGGTTTGAAACAATAAGAGGGTTGGTGACCACTTTAAACACGCTCATATATATATATATATATATGCATATATGCATTGCGTAGGAGTTTCACAGCGCCTTCCAAATGTGTAAAAGAACGTGTTAGCTCTTTGAACCAATATAGATTTGATAATGAATGTACCAAAATAAACTTAGACTCAACAACAATAGCAACAAAATTAACGAAACACTGAAACAAGAAAACAGTCCTATGATTTTAATTTATTTTAGTTTATCTTTGTTACTGCCTTTCCAGTATTTTTTATATCCTGATTGCATTCTCTTCTTTTGGCACTGTAACTATGAGGGGAAATCCTGACCAGAGAAAGTGGAGCAGAGTTTGATTTTTTTTTTTTTATATATATCCCTGAGGAGGGTGGTGATGATCCAGATTCACAACAGGGTGTTTCAGAGTTCACACAAACCAGCTTGCTTAAGGCTGAGTCTTGTCCCTCTCACACTCTCCATAAATATGTGCCTTTAAGGAGCAAATACCTGAAAGTTCTTTCTGTTCTGCTCTACTGGCCACTTATAGCCTATGCAACTGCGTCATTATGTTATAGTTACTTACATAATAGTGACATATTGAGACTGTATAGATGTCAGGGCAACAGGCCAGAATTCCTGATATTCTAGAGGGGTTCTGAATATGAAATATGACTAAGGCATAGAAAACGTTGTCTTTATATACATATAGAGAGAGAGTATATATGTATATACTTTCTGTAAAAGTATTGTTAATTGAATTTAGTGAATTGATATATGAGGAAAACAACCAGAGCTGAATAGAGGATTTTGAGCAGCTAGTTCCATGTGTACACTGACACTGGTATGGGTCACTTTGACATGAGGATGTGCTTGACAAATTTTAACAGTCACGTGACCTCCTGCATTAAAGGGAAACTGAAAAAGTAGCAACCTTTGTCCTCACTTTTGAATTTTTTTTTTTTTTTATAATATTGCTTTGATACATAGTGTTTTATTGATTAGAGTTTTATGTCTATCTAACATAACCTGTTTTATGATGTAGATAATTTGTTTTGGCATCACTGATATGACTCCAAGGAACTATAAGTATTTAAAAAGTTGCAGCTGTAGCTCGGGTCAAAGGTCAAAGATAGCTGGATGTGCTTTTCGATTTGACTGAGACAGTTTCACCCTCCATTTTAAAACCTCTTTCTCTTCAGGTGGACATGTCTGTGGTGACTGAAATGATGAAATATATAGATGTGACAGACCCCAGGTTCTGTGTGGCTGTAATTGCCATCATCTTTAATCCTTTCTTCTGGAATGTGGTAAGTTTTAACAACTGTTCTGTAAAGATTGCGAAAATGAACACTGAGGAGGTTCCCTAACTGTAGTAGTGTGAAAGAAGCATATGCATGACTTAATCAGTAATAAAACTATTCCTGCCTTCATTCTAGACCAAAAAAAAAAAAAAAATCCTATCTTTGAAGAAATAAAACTGATACAATAGATTTTTGAACAAGAACCTTAAGAAAAGCACAACTTGATCTTTTAGTAGTTTTAGTTACCTTTATAAGTGCATCAGGGGTTCATCATCAGAAAAAGCATTTGGGTTCCAGAGCAGTTTTGTATTTACAATCTCTTCAGTGTTTCTTACTTTCTTCACAGGTGATTTTGTCTTTTTCATTTTCTCAGTGTATTTTTGTAAGTTACTTGATTTCACAGTTCACCTTCTCATCTCCTCATCTTAAAACGTTTTACAAATAAGGGAACATGCAAACGATTCACCTCAAATGAATCACACATCTGTCAGCTACATGTTTCTGAGTGCCTATTTCTGTATTACTGTGTGAAGAGACGTGAGTGTATAGCACTGTTTGTAGCTCTCTCTCTCTCGCTCGGTATAGTCCAAAAGAGGGTGCTGAATTGATGCTTAAGACAGTAGGCTCTCTACTGAACCTTCTGACTTTGAGTGTCAAAGCCCAATGGAGAGTTTGTGTCAAAGTTAGGATGGATTGTCTGTCTCTCAAGTTATATTCCTTAGTCACCTATAAGCTCTTATTGCCCAGTAAACACACAGGGTTCATTCCAGCTGGAACACACAAGTACCTCTTTGTGCCCTCACCCTTAAATTGTCTGTCTTCCCCATCTACTTTTCTCTTTTTTAACGTAGAAACTGACATTTGGGCAGCAGGACCAGGAAGCCAAGCTAGCTAATCAAGATGCAGACAGAATGCAGTGGAGACGAGATAGCTTGTGACAGGTTACATCAGTTTGAGTATGTTATGGCTAATTGTAATTGGCTGTTAACACTGATTGGGGCAGGACAAATACGAGTCGAAAATCATCGTTTGAAAATATTTTGCTTTTAATCAGTCAGTTCAAATTGCCTTTGAATAAAATGTGACCCTTCAACACAATGTGCTTTCGATAAGTCATTTAATCACTTAAATATTGTAAGTGTGCATTTGGTTTCACTTAGTTAAATGTTTCTGAATCAGGATTTTTCTTAGACGTTTATAATTTGCGTTGAATGTCAAAGCAATAAATTACTACGCTGTGGTCAGTGTGGTAACATCGCCTGATCATATGCTTGTCATGTATTAGTCTTAAACAAACTGTCTTTTATAACATACACAAACTGCTGAGTCAGACAGCTCACGTAGGCTCATTCCTTATGAAATTCTGGTTTCATTCATTGTCCAAAGCCCACCATTTCTCTGACATGAGACTGCTCTGGGTTCCTTGTACTTGTGCAAATGTTAATGCCTCGAGTAAGGAATTCACTTGACTTGTGCAGTTTCAAAACCTGTAAATAAGAGTTTTGAGAGACATCTATAAATACAATACTTCCTTATAGGTCCTTACATTGTTTCTATTTTGGAAAATGTGTGTTTTTTTTTTTAGAATAATAGCCTCAAACTACCACTTTTTTCCATTGCCTCTATTCATTGATGTGAATTGTCTGTCAGTTTTGTTGCCTGTTTTAGTTTGTATGACGTTGTTCTACAGTCAATGCCATGGACAATAAACAGTGGTTAGAGTGGAGTCATTTGTGTAACTCATACAGATTGAAAGAGCAGTTGGTTTGAATGTTTAGAATTACACAGTAGGAGACCGCAGAGGAAATTTGGATGTGGCATATTGTGTTAACTCTACAGAAGTATACAGAAACACAGCCAATTTAGTTTATTCCAAGTATGATTTTCCCCTCTGAAAGGACTACCACTGGATGCTTTTAATGTGAACTGCAATATAACTGTAATTCTTGAAACATAATCCTCAAGTGTTTTACTGCAACTTTAGACGAATATACCTTAACGTACTCATCTAAATAAGGGATTGTACTTTGGTGTGCTGTAGGACATTGATTTAATATTTGAAAATATTTGCAGGCTCTTTTGATGATGCTATTCCAGTGGGCAAACCTCACCTGTGACATTGTCTCTCTCTATATGATTCATAGGAACCTTTTGTTTTTCATACAATTCAGCATGAAATTATGACCAATGCCAGACACTATCAGTGCATTAACACATGGTGTCTTTGAGTTTCCCCCTTTGTGTTTCTTTCCCTATCTTAGTCATTGCACGTATGATGTGGCTTCATTATCAGCAATTGTGAGTCATACACAAGCTGGGGAGGCCTGTGATTGTAGTTAATGTAGTTCCATTTGGCTTTGTCCGTCTGGGAGCACACAGAGACTGACTAATCTTTCAGCGCCTTATCAACGACAGGGGTTTCTCTCCTCTTTACAGGTTCCCTAGCGTCACTGTTTGTCCTCAGTTCCCAAGTAACACCTGTGTGATGTGTTGCTCTGCAGGGCAGAGAGTTGAAGGACCTCCGTCAGCTGACTTAGGATCTGTTTTGCTCTTGGTGGATAATGGTTCAGCCACGGTGGCCACAAATGGTCTCAAATGTGGAATGAGTGAGGTCACTAAGGTCCCTCAACTTTCATGAAGTGCTCTTTATGTTTGCCCACTGTGGTTCCACCACCCCCCCCCCCCCCGGCCAAACACCCATATTTGACTCACTCCATATGCCATATGCTAACGTATACTCTACAGAGATCACTTACTCATGGACCATTGAGTGAGTGTTCTGCTTGGCGCCCTTTCCAACACCGTTATCGTCACTTTCCCTCGAAGTTTGGTCAAGCTTCACTGTCCTTACTACCTCACTGACTACTTCCTTAAGGAGGACACTTTGCATTTTTAAAAAATCACCACATTTCATTATCAGGCAATAGCGTAAGTGGAGCTATGAGATGTAACTTGAATGATTCTAGACAAAAAAAAAAGTGATTCTTTGATTTCACTGACAGAAAAAAAGGCTTCATATTTCTGAAGGATGCTTCTGAGTAATGTGGGATTGGTAATAAAACAGAAGTGCCATAAGCAGTAGTCCATAAGTAGAGTTCTATATTGGAGATAATCTGTCTTGCCTTTCATGCCAGAATATTTTGTCCCTAGGGCTTGCAGGAGAGGGCTGTTCTTCTGGACTTTAAAGGGTTTGAGGGGGTCTGGGTGCTAGGGAGCAGTGAAACAATGCATTCAGATAAAAGACAGAAAAGAGACGTCCCAACTCCAATATGCTCTTATGGAAAAAGCATTGAGCGTGTCGTTCATGTACCCTTCGCACAAATGAGGGAACAGTCAGAACCTAATGTATTTACCTTGCTGATATTCACGTTCCCCACTCACCTAGACTGAAAGAGGGGATCAAGATGTCCTTGCCCATAATGCCCTGACCTTTTTTGATTCTACACTTGTTCTACATGGCAGCAATGCTACAGCCCCCCCCCCCCCCCCCCCCCCCATACTTCAATGATCCTAGCAACCTGGCTAAATCCACCCCTCGAGATGTTCTTTAGGCCACCCCCCCACCCCACCCCCCCCTCCTTCCAGAACACAGTGTAACAAATGCACCAAATACATTGCTTTTCTTTTTCACTTTAGAGACTGTGTGTGTGTGTGTGTGTGTGTGTGTGTTTATGTGCATCTGTTTCTGTGCATGGGTGTGTGTCTGTGTGCATCTATGAGTGTCTGCGTGTGTTTTGCGAGGGGCGGGACAGAAAGAGGAGTATGAACAAGCTCATTGGTGGAATACATAAGTGGAATAAATCAGATGGTCTTCGATTAAAGTACTGTACCACAGTTATTCTCAGTATTTTGTTTTATTTCGTTTTACTCTAAAAATGGTATTTGTGTGTAAAATGTGCACACATCCGTAGGTATATGTGTGTTATGAACAGTGTATAAACATGTTTTTATCTGAGATCCCACAGGCCGTTTATGATCCAATTTCCCGTGTGCATGTCTTGTGTGAATACACCCCTCATTACACACCCACCGTTCCTCCTTGACAAGCTCAGTACAGTCATACTTGATCCCTGTCTTCTCCTCCTCCAGTGACACCCTCACAACTTAGCAGGTTCCATCTCATTGGACACTTAGGTCTTTAGAAAAGGAAATAGGCATCTCAGCACGTGAATCCAACTCTACTTATCTCATCTCTAAGGACGTTTCAAGGCTCTTGAACTATCTGTCTAAAGAGGATGCACAGCACAAACAAAAAAAAAAGGCAGGCAAAGACCATAAACCTGTCCTTCAAACTGCCATGTGTAAGCAGTGATGTGTCCCTCAAATTGCCTTATGTAAGCAGTGATGTGTCCTTCAAATTGTCTCGTGTAAGCAATGATGAATTGTCATTGCTAATGTTTTGGTCTTCAGTTTTCTCTCTCTGTGTAGTAACGATGAGAGATACATCATTTGGGGTATCAACTCTTTAACGAACTATGGCTGTTCTTTCTTTCTTTCTTTCTTATTTCTTTCTTTCTTTCTTTTAAGAACCATAGTAGATAGTAGAAACATCATTTGGGGTGTCAACTCTTTAACGAACTATGGCTGTTCTTTCTTTCTTTCTTTCTTTCTTTCTTTCTTTCTTTCTTTCTTTCTTTCTTTCTTTCTTTCTTTCTTTCAAGAACCACAGTAGACAGTAGAAACATCTCTCAGTTGTGTTGTACTTGAGGTTGGGTGTTGTTTGGAAATCAACTGGCCATGTTGCTCTTGGTGGATGAGAAGCAAAGTTTCAGTTTCTCTCATTGCTAAGTAACACCCACTCCCAGATCTGACGTTCACAAAGTTAACAAGCACAATTATGTTTCAGGTTCACTGCATGGCTTTATGATGCTCTTATTTTTTATAGAATGATGAGGGGGAGATGTACACTCTTGGCCAGTTCCTCACATCCCTAATGAGCATCTTCATTCTGAAGTGTCAGGGGCTGATATTCCCATATATGAACTGAAAAATAATGTACATATATGTATGTGTGTATATATATATATATATATTTATACACATACAGACATGGACAGACTTGCTGGTACCCTTACAGATGAGTCTTATTCTACAAAGATATTCTAAAATGGCCTGGACAGATTTGGTGGTAACTCTAGAAAAGATTATAAATATTTGGATTATAGTAATATTTCAAACTAACTGTTTTCTTTAATTAGTGTCACATTAGTATCACATGTCTTCAATCTTGTAATCAGTCATTCAGCCTCTTTAAATGGGGAAAAGTAGTCACTCTGCTGTTCGGTACCATCGCATGCACCACACTGAACATGGACCAGAGAAAGCTAAGGAGAGAGTTGTCTGAGGAGATCAGAAAGAAAATGATAGAAAAGCATGTTAAAGGTAAAGGCTATAAAACAATCTCCATGTGGCTTGATGTTCCTGTGACTACAGTTGCAAATATTATGAAGAAGTTTAAGGTCCATGGGACTGCAGCCAACCTCCCTGTACGCGGCCAGAAGAGGAAAATCGACCCCAGATTGAACAGAAGGATAGTGCGAATGGTGGACAAAAAGCCAGGGAAAACTTCCAAAGAGATACAAGCTGAACTCTATGGTCAAGGTACATCAGTGTACGTCTGATCGTACCGTCCGTCGCTTTTCGAGCTACAGTGGAAATAGACCCAGGAGGACTCCTGTGTCGAAAGAAAAATATAAAAAAGCCAGGCTGGAATTTGCTAAAATGCATACTGACAAGCCACAATGCTTCTGGGGAGAATGTCCTTTGGACAGACAAGACAAAACTGGAGCTTTTTGGCGAGTCTCATCAGCTCTGTGTTCACAGACAAAACAATGAAGCTTTCATGGAAAAGAACACCATACCTACTGTGAAACATGGAGGAGGCTCGCTTTTGTTTTGGGGGCCGCTTTGCTGCGTCTGGCGTGGGGTGCCTTGAATCTGTGCAGAGCACAGTGAAATCTCAAGACTTTCAAGGCATTCTGGAGAAAAACATACTGCTCAGTGTCAGAAAGCTCTGTCTCCGTCACGGGTCATGGGTCCTCGAACAGCATAACGAGACAAAACACGCAGCTAAAAGCGCCCAGAAATGGCTGGGAATAAAACATTGGACTACTCTGAAGTGGCTCTCTAGAGTCCTATCGAACATCTATGGAATGAGCTGAAAGAAGGCACCCTTCGGTCTGGAGAAGGCACCCTTCAAACCTGAGACAGCTGAAGCAGTTTGCTCAGAAAGAGTGGCCCAAACTACCTGTTGACAGGTGCAGAGGGCTCATTGGGAGCTACAGAAACCGCTTGTTTGCAGTGACTGCCTCTAAAGGTTGTGCAACAAAATATTAGGTTAAGGATCCCATCATTTTTGTCCATGCCATGTTCATTTGTTTTATTATTTAAAATATTCTGTTGAATCAAAAATCAAAGGCAAAGTCTGATTTTTATTAAATATGGAATAAACAATGATAGATGCCGAATACTTTTGTCAGTTTCACGTTACTTCAGAGAAAATTGTTGTTTCTTCTTTTTTAATGGAAGAGTACCAGCAAATTTGTCCACATCCATATATATATATATATATGTGTGTGTGTGTATGTATATACATATATATGTATATGTATATGTATATATATATTCTCTCTTAGAACAAAAGCAGAGTTGTTTGTGGTGTGTATTATAAAAACTAAAAAAATTTTCAGGTTAAGTATAATTGAGGGTCCTTAAAAACTCCGAAATGAAATGTCATCCATATGTTAGTCAGTCTGGCTGTAGATGCTGTACTCACTGACTTATAAACATCTGAAAATGCTTTAAGGCACTTTTTAAAAGCATTCTATCAAGTTTCTCAAAAGCTGCTCAAATAAACAAAAAGATGTTAAAAGAGATCTAATATTCTACAAATCATATTTCACATATTCCGACCTGTAGAGGAAAATGGAGTGGGCAGTATCTGCGTCTGTGTGTTTGTGCATGCATTTACGCCACTGTTATTGTTTCAGTTAGTGATAATAAGAGAAAGCGGCCGTCAGATATAACGGAGACTGTCTATCTGTCATGGAGTGTCGGCCCCATTTAAACTCTTGGCCAATACAGACAGTATTGCCTGTTATGTAACAAGTGTGTTTGGGTCTCCCACACTATCTGAAGAAGATGACATGGTTTACCGTAGATGTTTTCTTCTCCGTGTCTTTGTAACAGTTCCATTCATTACCCCTGTGCTCCTTGCTCTTTAGAGGCTCAGTTAGGATAAATTATTGATGTGTATAAGTAACAGATTTGTTCTTTAGAAACTCGGAAGGAGGATGGCAGGAGACATATTGTAACACTCTAAGGCACTTACCGTCAGCAGTTTTGAGCACCTTGCCAAGAGTTTTATGCAAGTGCATGAATTTTCTATGGTAGTCATCAGAGGAACTCTTAGCTTTCAAATGGACGTCATAGACATACTAATAGACCTCAGACATCATCATAAATGGCAATCCTCAACCTTCTGATCAAATGCAGCTTCTATAAATGATCCATTAGAGAGAGGAGAGAGAGAAAGGTTGAGGAGAATAACGTAGCACTGTTGAACAGGGAGAGATTTCTGAAATCATTTCAGTTTTCAATTTTCCGTGAGCTTTTGAGGAACTTTTGTATTGCAGTATAAAATTCTAAAATTGACTGGCGATGTACAAGAAATTACTGTTAGAAGGTTTAATTTGAGTACTCTTTGCTCATTTGGTCTCAGTCAGACCATACTTTAAAGGGAATCTTGTTGCAAAATACCATTGCTCTGTGTTGGCAGACACTGACCGTGTATTGTGATTTTGTTGCTTTGAAAATCCGCAGATATAAATATATTTATATAAGTATGATGTGTTAGCAAAAAAATGCAATGCTACATGTGATTTTGATTGTGCTGTCTGCGCACTCTTTTGTGAGTGTGTGTGTGTGTGTGTGTGTGTGTGTGTGTGTGTGCGTGTGCGCGCGTTTGTGTGTATTTGTTTGTGTTTATGTGCGTATGCTTGCATGCGTATAGGTTGAGGTCAGTCTGTCCCTCTATTTTAATCTTGTCTACTCTAGTGCTGGCGTCACATGCTACTTTTATCTTTGATTTTAATTACACAGAGCCAGCAGGGCTCCAGACTGGCTTTAGCCTATGGTGATACCAGTGCTAACTCACCAAATCTGCTGTACTGGCTGCACTGATGTGACATGCTATTGTTTTAATACAGAATATGATATTCTTGACTGTAGAGAAAGTCGGTTGTGCCTTGCCAATAATGTGACAATATGCCTCTTTACTCAATTGTATAGCCATTCCCTGCTTTTTAAATCAATTTTTACAACAGACACTGTGAATAAAAAAGATATCCTACTGTGTCATCCTGTAGCATTCATTCACATAATGACTGTACCGCTTTATGCTTGTAGCATGGACACGTCTTTTTTTTTTTTTTTTTTTTTTAAGCGATTGCGTAAATGAAGGAGCAAACTGTCGTCATGGTTTAGTTGAGCAGAATGGAAACAGTGGCCGGACTGGTTAGATGATGGTGCTTACCTTTTAGTTTGAGATCTTTGAGCTCTAAAAAGGCATCTTATTTGTGTTTAGCTGTTTGATTGGTGGATTTATTATGATGTCAGATGTCTCTAAGCAACATATTGGTTTACATTAATACGGTGGTTCTCAACATAGGTCCCTCGTATACATCAGACATTTCATAGATTTGTTTCTGTTCCAACATATACTTTGCAGTTATATCACAACGTATCTCCTGTACATTTTTACATCAGAAGATGACAACATGTTAAGGGACAAGTAAGGGGAGAGGGGGCAATTCACGTGAGCAAAAATGTACATTTACAGTAGTCAGACTCAAACCCATAGGAGGAGATGCGTATTACTGACTATAAAACCCTAAAAACGATGACATAACACAGGCAACAGCAACAGTCTCACGCTAGGTAGCAAGTGCAGGAGAATGGAAACCCTTTGTACTGTAGGTGCAGTTGTACAGGTGTGCAGACATCCCTTGCAAAATCAGATTTATTCAAAACATATAAAACGTTCACAAAAATTGCTCAAAGCACATTCAGTTTTACAATACAAACCCCCACTAATGCGCTTTCCATCTTTCCGAAATATTTTCGTTCTTCGCAAGCAAAGAAAAGGTCAACTTATTTCATAACTTGGTCTTTTGTCATATTTCTCCCAAGTGTGCTGTATTTGGACCACGTTATCTGGCGTCTGCTTTTACAAAGATGCCTCAGAATGTCCATGCAGCGTTCTACAGGTTTCAGATAGAAATAGCAACAGGGAGGATGGATGGGGAGCTGACTGATCAATTAGATGGTGGGGCTGCGTTATGTAACGGCTTTTATTGTACTCTGGAGACACGAAGACGCCTGAATGGGGGGTCTGGTCTAACCAGATCAGCCTAACAATATACTGTGCAACAGGTCCACATCACTGCCAAAATTTGATCAAGTCTATTGAAAAAGTGGATGAATAGAACAAAGGGAATGAATGAAGAGGCAGAGGCGGAAAGATGCAGAGAAGGGAGGGGGTGAAGAAAGGAATGAGTGTGAATATGCCACACACCATATCTAAAAAGAGGTGATAGCCTGTGATCCCTTAGTTGTTTTAATTTTTTCAAAAAAGGTTTAAATGTTTTAAATGAAGGAATAATGCCATACATTCTGCTGATGCCTTGACACTGACAGCTGATCATTCATACTATGTAAAAAATAAATAAATTACTATCTATGTAAAAAATTTAATTACTATCTTATACATACCCTTTGCTACTTTGACTTCACTAAAGAATACTCTGGCTTCAATAATACTTAGGCCATTTATTGTAATATCCATGGCGAAAACATAATGAAACAAGGGGCAGTTTTTTTGTTTTTTTTTTACAGTTAATTTATGATATATTTATTGCTCTGCCTTTAATACTATTTTTCAGATAGCACTGTTTTAGTGTATTATGATTATTATCATCATTATTATTATTATTCTTATTGTTATTGTTGTTGTTGGTGGTGGTGTTGTAGTTGTGCAGTATATTGTATACAATACAGGTTATTCTTTTTTATTGGTTTAACATGTACAGTTGAAGAGTCATTTGGCAGTGCCTTTTGTCTGTGTGTAATTGGACTTTATGTCACTTTTACCAGAATATAGAAGAACTAATTATCTCATGCACTGAGATTTGAGGTTCATTTGAAACTGCAGAGTTACAGTGACTCACCATATGTGCTTAAATATTAGTTTAACAAAACCTATTTTTAGACTAATTATAAGCCCGCACATCACGTGCGTCACAAAGGGCCTTGTATCTTAGAGGGGTGTTCAAACTTCAGACGACGTGACAGCTTTACTCCTGAGAGTTTGTTTTCCTGACTGGAAGCGAATACACGTGCTTGTGTCTGTTTTCTGTAATGTGTCATTATTTCCTTTGATGAGCAATGTGTCTGAGGTGTATCTGAGCGTGTATTTATTCATGTATGTTGACTTGCACTTTTTAAGTATAACGTTCGGAAAATATTACTTTCAAGAGAACACATATGTTGCTCTGGAACATGGGTTTGAGGTAAAGCAGGGGGGCTTAGTCTGTCCGTCAGTCGCGGATGTCTTTTTGCCCTCTGCTGTAGCCCATGTTATTTGAGTATCTGACTGGGGAGAGGACGGAAAGAGATAACACATCTGTAACAGCTTCCTCTCACCTCTGCCTCTTCCTGCTGAGGCTGTGTGTGAGGATCACTTCCCCTCAGTGACGGGCAACGTCTCCTGGGAAACAGGGCCAGGAGAGAGCGAAAGAGGGCAGGGGAATGAACCAGAAACACACGTAAAAGAGCCAAGAACATTGGCTCAGGAATAATGCAGGTTTCTCTCATATTCATAGCTTTCTGAACACCCCCCCCACCCCACCCCCGCCCCCTTCCGCCTCTACTCACTCATATTAACGACTTTATGATCTACATTTCAATCAGTTGTAGTGATCTGCCTCTCTGCCCGCCTGACCTGTAGCTGATGGCCTTACATAACACAGGTAGGGCTTTTAAACCTGTTACTGATCCCCAGAAGATGTGATGAAGGACCGGTGTTCTGATTCATGTCTGTAGGGTCTGTTGAGTGCGCTCTTGTTTATAGTGAAGGGTTTATAAGACCGTCAAACAGCGATTAACAACGTTGCATTGTGAGTTGAACGAAGCACGACATTGCGTTGTGAGTCGAATGAACCACGACATTGCATTGTGAGTTGCATGTGCGTTCATGAAAAACACAGATGATGAGCTGTCTCCATGTTTTTTGGGTAGGGCTTATTTAAGACACATTATACAGTGGAAGACTGGGCTAATTTTATGCAGGGTTAATTATTAGACTGGGATGCTGGGTTTGTCGAAGTGAGATTGATAGAGGCGGCGGAGAAAATGCAGTATTCTTTAATGAAAGCTGTGGCCAGTGTTACAACCTCATAAGGATTCATCAGTATGTCTGCCTGCTTCATCTGCTCCGAGGCCACACAGGTGAAGGTTTGGAAATTCAGTTTTAAACCCCACAGTCACATTTTTGATTGACCACTGAGTAAATTGAAATCATACTTCTTTCATCACTAAGCAATTATTATTATTATTTTTTTACACTCAGGACAATGAGTCTGTTTGCTGTCTGCCTGTGTGTTTACATACATAAAGCGATTGCGAGAGGATATTCATTATGTATTGAGAGTATCTATCACCATAGTTTTGTGTTTTTGGTTTGTTCACGTTTTTTTTTCGGTTGGGCGGAGAAAAGGGGTAGGGGGATCTTCGCAAAACATTTTTGGGCAGAATATTTTCTAAAGCAATACTTGTTCGTGTTTTTTCCATGATTTCTTATGTGGAAAAGAGTCTGTTCACTTCAAGATATTTAATAGGTCAGTGGGCTAATGTTAAATGGTAGAAGTTTGCAGTTTACTTCTTAGCTTGTGAATTTACATTCTTCATATTTCTTTCTGCTGCTTTGAACGGGGTTACGTCGATTCAGTTTTGATTGCATGAATGTCTTTTATACATCAGTCTGCTGTGCATGTCTCTTTGTGTGAAGAAAAGTCGATTTCCTTTTTTCAAGATAAATGCGTGCGTTGCGTAGTGTTGTATAATAATAGTGACACTGAAATGAAGACGTGTATGGAAAGTTGAAGAAAGGTTTACCTGGGCACTGAGGTTAAGGTAACTTTATGTGAATATGCAGGTTGAACTTTCGAAAAACAATGGCCAAGTTCAAGGCTAAACAAAGGTTGAGAGACAGAGGGAGTTAAGGGTAAGCACTGGTGCCAGATTGAGGGCATCTAAAGCGTGTTTCGCATGCGATCTCTGCATGTTCTGTTCTCTGTGCTTCCTCCTCAGAGGCCCTCAGAGCGCCGGCATGCATTAATCCTACAATTATCAGCCCTGAGCGACACCTGCCATGACAACGCACACACGCGCATGCACACACACTCACACAGACACACACACACATGCGCGCGCACACACACAAACACAAACGCACATACACACAAACACACACACACACACACACACACACACACACGCAGAGCGCACACAAAGAACAAGGTGAGTTCAAATGTATTCGATTTTAATTGTAATGGGCCTTTATTTCATTATGCCCATTGTTTTTCTGGAGTGGCAGTGATTTCCATATTTAGGACACTGAGTGCAGATGCTCACATTAGGTATTTAGTACACTGCATCAACAAGCCAAAAGCAGAGGCGATTAGTAAATGGAATTGAATAACAACAAAATGACTTGATTGCAGTTGGCTTGAGCTTTCTGTGGTTTACCAATAACCATGGTGATTAGGTGGGTGAGGAGAAGTTACACAACTGTTCTTGAAGGATTGAACACTCGTATGAATTAACAAAAAAAAAAAAAAAAAAGTTAAATAACATTTCCTCTTTTTTTGTACGGTATATCACTTTTTCACCTGAATAGCTTTTACATTACTAAGCCTGATAGGCTCCTGATACCTGTCAGACATGAGACTCAGTCCATGAAAAGACCATGTGAATTTTACTGGAGTAGATATACAATACATGTCTCTAACTGAATTATCGACCAAGAAAACCATTTGTCATTCTGCAGTCTTCAGGTTATTGTAATCGCTTAGTATCTCGTATATCAAAACTCATTTTTGTTGACCTGTTGAAATGAAACATTTGGCTAATGTTTGATGAATGGGCTGAAATTCAGAGTGCATCACTTTGATACTTCAGGCTTTGTTAAAGGTCAAAACACCAGCCAGCTAATCAGCAAAGCAAGACTAAAAAAAATCCTATGGAAATGATCACAAGAGAAAAAAGACATAATTCAAACATTTCTTTTTCAGAACTGTGAGTAAAACACATAAAGATGTAAAAATCAGACCAACTCAGTTGCACTTTTAAATATCAATGGCAAGGACTTGCAGTGCCCTAAAATCTTGCCTTTTTTACACGTTACCCAACTCTCCTTCGATTCTTCCATCTTTTCTTTGCTTCTCCCCTCTGTCTAACATAATGGTCTAGCAGCTCAATCTTCTGATTGTCCAGCTGTGTTAATACTACCCTTCCACGGAGACCAGAGCCACAGAGGGCAGGGCTGTCGTTTGAATGCCGCTTAGGTTTTTCTGGTGACATTTCTTTCTGTCTAACTGGGTTTTTGGGTTGTTCAGTGCCTCTTTAACAAGCATGTAGAGCTGATTCATTCTGTAATGCCTTAATTGCTCTGCTTGATTTGACATAACGTGGTGCTGATACAGGGTTATACGGGGTGAAGCAGGTCCACAACTCAAGTGCATCAGTGGGCTTTAATTATACAGCTCATCAGTCAAACATGTGGCCATTAGAGAGGTGGGGGAGTATTTAGCTGATGGCTTTATATCTTGGAGTTCATGATCAGTTCACGGAAAGACTGGAAAGAGATGACTGTCAGTTTGAATTGAAATGACACTTGATGGCCAGTACAAATCCGGGGTCTTGCAATTTGAATTGAACTTCTCGGAACTGAGTCGGAATTTCCGGACGCAGTATTAAATGTAATGAATTTCTGTGAAATTCCACATCCAAAAGAGGTTTTATGTCCCAGTACAAAATACAAAGATTGCATGAATTACAAAATATTTAGCACATTAAAGTACCAGACTTGACTTTAAGTCATCTTTGCTCAGTATTATAGAAAACATTGCACATATGTTGTGCAACATCAAGTTATAATGATTACTTGAAATTGTAAGCAAATACATCAGAAAAGGAGAAATGTGAAAAGTAGACATGGTCAAGAATTTGCACTTTGAAGCAGTGTTCTTTTACAATTTCAAGGAAAGTCACGTAATTGTTTGTTTACTTCAGGTTCGTACAGTTTTCTGCAGCCTTTTTAACTGAGCTTGCTAGAACCTGGTACAGCAGGGTTTGTTTCTGTTTGGAGATCACATTCCGCATCTATGGCAAACGGATTCGATTTTGTCATTGTTGCAGGTAGATTTTTTTGTTACCCTGTTCAAGAGAATTCTTATATCCTTTAAGGAATTCTGTTAAATATGCTTTTCACTTTTCACAGTCTGTGTGTCCTGCACATTTAAATGGTATTCAAGGCTTGTTTGAAGAGAATGTCTAGACAGAGATAATTTCACCCAAATGGTACCTGTGTTTGCATTACAGGTGGCTAGATGGGAGCACAGGACACGGGGTCTGACGCGGCTCTTTGGGGGTCCATACGTGGCTTGCTACTCCCTTGGTTTCCTCATCATCCTTCTCAACATCTACCGCAGTCACAGGTCAGACGCTCTTATATTCATCTGCGCGACACTTTCAAAACCGCGTTCAAATGTTCAGTGGTCTGACTGATAAATTGACTTACGTGAGCTGAAGTGAAGCATACATTTTAGCCCTTTTTAGCTTCTCTTTTTGAGCTTATCTCCGTGAAGTTTAGACCTGTTCTCCTACTGTGTGATTCAGCCGTCTCTCCCTCCTCTCTTCTCTCCTCCTGCCATTTCATTTAGAGCATATGTCTGGGTTGCCATGGCAGCCTCAGGCTCTGTGTTGTGTTTGCTGCTACTGGTGTCATAGACCCCACATGTGACAGCTCAGAGTCAGGCATGTGTTTGCTGCTGTTGTTGTTAAAAATGATAATAAAAAAACAACATAAAACCTTTAACTTACAGTGAAGATGTGCTATATTTCCTGCTTTGTAGAAGGATGAGCAGTCTTCCTGTGTATCACATGCACCGGCATGCGCTGTTCACTGGTCAGGGGTGCATTTTAGAACGTGTTTGGAAGCACATAATTTTCTGGCTTCCCAGTCGTAGTGATAGTGATAGACCATTAGCCAAGGATTGTGTATGACTACATCAGATCCCCGAGGTTTAACAAACACCCCTTGATGGTATATGAACATTTTTAGTCAATTTTAGTTTTCATTCCTCATTTGATCTTTTTGATTCTTTCCAGTGGTAAGTTCAAAGTACATATTAACGTTGCTTGTCTTTGACTGTAACCCAATAGACATCAGGCAATCAGCCAGTGTTACTAGCTTGTACTAAAAACTGTGTTCTTCATGGATGTTAGAGATGTCATCTTCCTTACCGTTGGTTGAAAGAACCTGATGTGTTTTCAGATTGACACGTACATTTTGCTAAATGGCAGTGGAGTGGCTGTCAAAAAGCTTAAGAGTAACCAACGTGAAGTCTGTGCTATTCTAAACCACACTGTTATTATGGCCTCATTGCGTCAATTACAGTAAGTGCTAGTTATCGTCCTGTTTTCCCGGACTTATATCTCTTAGCACTACAGTATATCTAGAGGGTTAAAAGTTAGACAGTTTGTGGTCTTTACGTGTGTTTTTTTTTTTTAAAACGGGTTAGAAAATATTGAAAATTCACTGTACTTTTCTTCTGAATACTTCCACGCTATACTCATACAACAGCATTCAAGACAGTAACCCTTTCATGCTTTCTGATGATGCGTGATGTATTTGAGTCATTGTCTTCCTGTCTTAGATCCACTCGAGCTTTTAGGATCTGTTATTTTCTGGCTGTGAACCGGAGTATGTCAAAGGTCATCCGAGAACCAATGGAAGTATCCAGGCGAGGAACTTGCCCTGATTCTCATGCTTACACAGTGATGCTTTTGGATCTGGATCCTGGATCTCTGTTCAGACAGCAAACCTAATTTACATATTCTCTACCATAGATTTCGAGTATTCTCATTTCTGCTGTCTTTTTCTCCCCCTCCAACTACCCGGCCATTTGTCGGAGTGAAAAGGTTTGAAATGAGTGAATTTGGACTCGGTCAGTATGCTACTAACTAATGTTTCATGATGTAATGTTCAACAGTTAAAATTTTCCAGGGCAAAAACCATCCCTAACTAAATGGTGTAACCTTTTCTTCAGTTATGAAAGTGAATTCTTTTACACCTATTTATCATCCAGAGTCACTTCAGATGGGAGAGGAACAGTGAGAGGGGAACTGAAGAGAAAATGTATGTAATTACGAAAAAGAGTGACTGACAAGAAGCAGAACCTTATATTTTGTGGTAATTTTATTTCTCCTTCCTGTTTGATGTCCTCCAGTTCTGAAGTGACAGTCACCTGTATGTTGTCTGGTTTGGAGGTGATGTAACTCGACAATTGAAAAAAAAAAAAAAATAGAAGCTTCTGTTCAAATTTAACAACAGACTGAATTAGCATCTCGGTTTCTACACACACACACACACACACACACACACACACATACAGATTTCACCCTGACATTTGAGCATAAAGCTATGTACATATGTGCTGGTGTTTTTCACATGCAGACATTTTATGCATAATATTTCATTTAAATTCCATGAAGCTGTTGATATGCACAAACACATTTTATATCAGACACAAGCTCATAAAGAATACTTGACAATCAAATCCTTTCTTGACGTCATTGACAGAATATGCCCAATTCCAGATATACTCAGAAATACATATATCAGTCAGACAAAAGGCTGTTTAATATACGTCACAGCACGGTGATGGACAGCTGTAATGGTTGCCCCCCGTTGCAGACCAAGCCAGTAACTGCAGGAAGGCTCACAGGGAGCCTTTAACAATGGAACTGAGTGAATGCTAATTGAGACAGCATGCACACAGATCCCTTTTCTAATTATCTTATGATTAATCACTGTATGAATAATGTCTTTCTGCATGCATGTGTCTCAGTAGACTGTATGGGAATGTGGGTTTGTTGCCTCTCAAACTCAGAACAGGGCTTTAATGAGGTATTAAAAGAGACTGGATCGAGTCTATTCATAGCACCGCGTCTCTGAGGAGTTAGAGGCTTTTAAACTCTTTTGACAGTTAAACAAAGGCATTGTCTGTGTTGGTATTCTCTTTTGGGCATACTTAGGCTTAGCTTTTGTTTTAAGTAAAAAAAAAAAAGAAGTTTTGTTTGCTTTTTAATGACATGATGGGTTCCTATCATTTTGCTTTTCCTCTAGATTAGTTGACTTTTTATTAGGCACATGGAAACAACCATAAACAAGTAAACATGATCACTAAAGCAGTTATAGAAGGTTCACTTGCATTAATAACTAAAGAGTGGGTTAACCCAACAGTTTGAACTGAACTCAGTAGATGTCCTGATTTATGCAATACAGGGAACACATATTCTGGAAGACGACCATGTTGTGTTCCATTGTATTTGAGTCATTAGATTGAAATATGGGTCAAGAAAAACTGAAAGTGGCAGGGATATAAGGCAGTTACGTAGGTATTAATTTTACCACACATCTGTGCTCTGATTCAGTATTATTCCAGATATTAGTTAGGTAAGTAGATGCCATGAAGAGATTTTTATTTTTAGATGTTGGCTTTCTCCCCTTTTCTCTGACTTTCTTTTTTTTTTTTTGTACATTGTTCTAATGCGTTTGTTTGTCAGATGTTCCTCAGAATGA
Organism: Chanos chanos; assembly: GCF_902362185.1. Classification (NCBI taxonomy): domain Eukaryota; kingdom Metazoa; phylum Chordata; class Actinopteri; order Gonorynchiformes; family Chanidae; genus Chanos; species Chanos chanos. The sequence continues at coordinate 42,631,399 of NC_044499.1, read as the reverse complement.
TCATCTATAGCACATGGACGCTTCTGTTTTTCTTTATGAAATGGTTGGGAGACTGTAAACCCTTGAACAAATGTTCGTTTTTTTTTTGTTTTTTTTTTAAAGTACTTGATTTTGGCGAGAGTGAATTAGCCATGGTGTGGCAACAGCAAAAGTAGGTCAAATTTCCTACCCTGGTCTGTGTGCGTGCATGTGTTTGCACGGCGATGTAACCCATATTTATTCTCTGACCTTTAACTTATTTACGAATAGTTCTCCCTCTCACATCCAGTGAAACACCTGTGGTCCAAATTAATATTACATTATGTCTCTTTGTGTACTCAGGTGCTATGTGTGTTTGGATGAGTAGGCTAAGTGTTCAGGAGAATGATTTGTATTCAGTGTATTTCAGGCCTAATAGTGTAATACTGAGGATTTAGTCCTACAGCTTTTTTTTGGGGGGGGGGGTTGTGCTCTGCTTACACTCTTGTTGAAGTTATTATCTTAGTAAACGGTGCCTCTGGGAAAACCTGTAGCGATACCCGTAAAACTATCAGGATTTTTACCACAGTCATTTTCTGTTTTTGTTTATATTTGGTATGCTTCTGATAAGTCCATATTGACAGAGAGAAACTGCATAGACTGTATCTCTCTCAAGTTTAATGTGACCTTTTTTCACTGGCCTGCAAAGTTTGTGCAGTAACAGATAAACTGTTTCCAAACTAAAGATCTCTGCTTGGCTTGTCTTCCTAAAACTGATTACATGTGCATCATTCAAAGAACAAACAATCCTCTTGTACCTCTTGTGTGTAAGGATTTTCGTCCTAAAGCATAATCATATGGTTTAATATCATAAGATTTTAAAAGAAAGGTTGTCGTTCTGGGTTGCATTTCTTGGGTTTTTGTGATAGATGAACTAGGTGATGGATGTAAAGGATTTTAAATGAAAGGTTCTCATTCCGGGTTATCATTCTGGGTTGCCCCCCCCCCCACACACACACACACTCTTTGCCTTTTACACAATGCAGTCACTGTTGGCAGCAGCAGTGTGCCCTCCCCTCCTTCTTCCCTGGTTTCTCAGATTTTAGGTGAGGTACGTCACGATCGAGGGGTGAACCTTAAGCACTTAAGACCATTAGTCTCTCAGTTTCTCGGCAGTTTGGTGTCGAGTGTCACCCTTATGCAGACACCTACATGTTGTGTGACGTGAACATCATTAGGAGTTGCTGCGCTTCTGAATATAGAGGAGCTATTCGTTTTCAAGTCTAATGTGATGTTCATGACTCGTTGGATATAGGTGTATGCAACCAAACGTGTGCTAATTGCTTGCTGGCGGATGCTTTATGGTCGACTGGTTACCAATAAGTGTTGTTTGGCACTAGCTGATTTTCTACTAAGATTAGGACTTGTGTTAGCGAAGTGTGGCTGAGTGTTTCTTTTTCTTCTGGGCTTTGTTTAAGTCACTGAGCAATCTGTCCAAATGGTCCCTCGGGTGTTTACTATCCTCTCTGTCAATAGGAGTTGTTTATCACCTTTCTCTCAGTCTTTGTCTTTAAGGACTCTCTCTGCTGTCAAGTTGTCAATTGAGATTTTAACACGTTTTTGTCTGTGGCTTGAGTCAGCCTTCTTAGAAGGCCCCTTTACAGGACTTAATAGCGCTGCTCCTATTGCCATGGTTCTGAGTGTTGCTTCGCAGTTACTCTGACCTTCACTCTCCTCTTCCATCTCCTTCCCTTTCTAAATGCTTCCCATCTTTCTTCAATTCTTCAACCTGCCCGAGGCTACCAACCGAGGCAGCTTTCAGAAGGACAAGAGTACAAGATGAAGTTACCCTTAGCAACATGTTTTCAGCATTTGCTCGTGGGGTAGTTTTGTCTCTTACAGTCTTTGAAAGAAAGTGTCTGTGGCTGAAAATTAGCCCACATTGACTAAATTACTGCCGTGGGCCCCACCGTTGTGTGTGAACTTGTTTTTTTTTTTTGTTTTAATTTGCCCGAGGAATATCGTCGAAGTTTTACGGAGCTTGCATATGTACGTGTCTGAATTTGTACCTGTGTCCCAGTGGGAGCTTGTGTCTGAGAAAATGTTCAGGATGTGAATGAAATGAAATAAGCTTTAAGGAGGATGTAACTCCTTAGCTGTCTTTATAGTGCTGCACAGGTGTCCTGGTACTTTACACTTCCAGTCATGTTTGTTCTTTGTCTGCTCAGCAGGGTATGTGTACAGTCAGGAAGCTTCTGTAGAGTCTGGAGAATGGTTTCTACACGAAAATGACCGTGAGCAATCCCCAGAGTGAACTAGGATGTATTCATGTGCAGAAAACCATCCCAGTGGGATTCACCACTCTGAAATCGTTTTTTTTTTTTTTTTTTTTTAGTCAGAAATATCTATTTATCAGCTTATCTTTCTTTCTCCTAATATGATTCTGAGTACAGGGATTAAAGTCTTTATAACAGAAAATGGGATAATCCTCACACCTAGTCATGTATCATTCTGTCACTGTCATTGTTATCATTCGTTCAGTTTGCAGTTTGTTTAGATGTTTATACTCAGAAAAACATTTGTTTCCTGAAAATATCATAATTTATTATTATTATTGGTTTCACCTCTAAATAAGACAAGCTTGTGACAGACTCTGGTTTTCACTGTACACAGTTAATATCATATTTCTTTTCTATTTTATCTGTTCTGACCTCTGACAGAGTATGAAGATTAGTGATCTGGACTGAACATGGAGCGTCTTGCTTGCTTTCAGTCTCTCACACTTTGCCCAGTTGGACTCTGTGACATGCACTTTGAGATTAACATAATTTGCCATCACTTTGACCTACTTTCCTGTGGTCATACAATGCAGAATATCTAATCATCTCATGCCAGGGAAAATCTTTTATGTTGCTATGTAAAACAGAGCAGCTACACTTTTGGCCTATTTTAATACTGCGTTCTCAACCGACAAGCTTCCTCTCCATTTTTAAACCCTCCTAAATGGACTGGGATCCATCTGAATGCAATAGCTAGCATATTCATTTGATGCAGGAAATTTGTAAATTTATATGAAGTGACATAATCTGATTCTATAATTGGCAGGATCTTGAGGCCATCATCGGCCAGTTCTCCTTGTTAGGCGCTATCTTTGGACACCTTCTCTAAGCAGATGTTACTGTCAGCTTGAGTTAGAGCTACAGGCTGTTATATACACCAATGCTTTTTGAAACTGAATATTGGAATATTGCATTTTGAGATTTAATACTGTATTTGAATCCAAGCATGAAATTCTAAATCTCTTCTCTCCTCTCCTCTTCTCTCCTTTCCTCTCCTCTCATCTCCTCTCTCCTCCTCTCCTCTCCTCTCCTCAGTATCACCGTAGCAATGAAAGCTCAGCCGCGATGGGAAGTGATGGATAACACTCAGCTGTTTTACACAGGGGCTGCTTTCATGGCAGTGGGGTCTCTCTTCGTTATTAGCAGCTTCTTGGCTCTCGGCTTCACCGGCACTTTTTTGGGTGGGTATTTTTGAACAGCATCCATTCATTTATTCATCCATTCATTTATTCATTCATTCAAAGCTGAAGAAATGCAATTTTTTATTTTATATTTAAATTTTTTTTTTTTTTTAATTAGGCTAAATATTTTCTCCTTTCCCTGTAATACGTATATGTCAAACCTCTCTTTCATATTCTCTAAGACTTAAAAAGCTAGTATGATGATGTGTGAACCGTGAAATGTCAGTTGCATTGCTCAGTTGAACCATGCTTGAAAGGTTGCACCTTCTGCTGGTTAGGCATGGCCAAACTGTTAAATAATTTATTTAAACCTACCACTTGAGTCTCTCTCATCCCACTGAAAAGCTTGTCTGCTCAGGAGGAGCATCTGCCCCTGACTGACTGGCCCAGATTTGACCAGCAGTGTTTCAGAGCTTTTGTCTGGTCTCCAAGGCAGCACTTGTACCTGCTAACTGAAAAGAAAGGTTAAGAATTAGGTCACTCCAGCACTCTCTGAAGGACAAACAATTTAAAATGAACATGGAGCTTCAGAACCTTCATAATGACATTACATTTAAATAAATTCCTGAGCCCATAAATGGATGTATACACTATAGTATAGTCAGTCAGTTCATGAATAACACTTAATAGTCTTTCAGCGATTCACTTCTGGCCCAATCACAGAATGAAAGCATTTCTATTAAGACCCAGTGAAGCGCACAGGATAAAAGAGTGCTATTACAGTACTGCATTGAAAAAAAAAACAAAAAACTGGCAGGTGTGTCTTTAACCACACACGCTCTCATTACGCGGTATGTTTGTTAGAATCTTTTCCCCGTCGCATATTAGAGTATATTTATATCTTATGGAACCACTTATGCTCATTATTTAATCACAGCCGTTTCAGTCAGACTCTTGGGAGGTGCGGACATCGTTTAACTCTCATGTTGCTTGAATAATGAGCACCGATAAAGACAGAGAAGCCCAGTGAATTCACAGGGTTAGAGAAGAATTTAAATTAAACTTCAGTTTTATGGCTGTTTTCACACTTGACAACATACCAGGCCAAACCTTTTTACGGTTAGTGGTAATAAATTAATGTATTTATGATGTAGCGGTAATGAGTAGCATAATATATCAAAGGAGGTGCAGCTGTCACTGACTTCCACAGAAGTCATCACATATTTTTGTCTTTTATGAACTGGTGATATACTGCATCATCTCGGCATGATATAATGTATTTTACTTTGAAAAACCTGCTCTCCCTGATCGATAAAACCTTTGCTAGTAAAACTATCAACACTGTTTACCTGTCACATGTAGAAGAATGATGGAATGCGCCACACAAATATTTTCCCCCTAGTTAAGGACAACTCCAGAACTATCCTGAATATTCAGCTAGATTAGAAGGAGAAGAAGAAGAAGAAGAAGAAGAAGAAGAAGAAAAAGAAATACTTTATTGATCACACACACAGTGAGCAGTGGAATGCAGCCACTGCATTTAACCCATCCTATAACCCAGTGAGCACATGCACACTAGAGCAGTGAGTACACACACACACACACACACACACACACACACACACTGGGAGCTAGGAGCGGTGAGCAGCCCCAGGCACCCGGGAACCAACTCCAGGTCTTTTTGCCAGTGCCTCGGTCAAGGTCACTGACAGTAGTATTAATCCTGGCATACATGTCTTTGATGGTGGGAGGAAACCGGAGCACCCGGAGGAAACCCATGCAAACACGGGAGAACATGCAAACTCCACACAGAAAGGACCTGGGATGGCCGGGAGGTGAACCCAGGGCCAGTAACCCATTGCTATAAATCTGTCAGTACATGGGGAAGTGTACAGAGGGAGACAGATATAGCCTTGAATAACATATATATACACACATACACACACATACTTTTTAGGTCCCCACAGGGTAAAGACAGCCTGTCTTGTACCTTTAAGTCTATATTCACAGGTAGGTAGTGGTTATAAGTCAGAGGAAATGGTCATTTAAGGGTACACACTGTTAGAAAAAATAAATATAGAATTGAATAAAATAAATGTAAAATGTAACCGTCCTTCGAATAAAAGTACATAAACCCTCAACAAAACCCACCTTCAAAAATGAAATCTCTCCAGGTGTTGTGACGTAAATGTTATTTGAGTTGCATTGTTCATTGTTCAAGATAAAACTGTCTAAAGAAAAAAAAAAAAAAGAGGAGGCTGGCATTGCTTTTTGGTGCTTGACTTAAGCCGTTTTGTTATTCAATGGAACAGAATCATTTATTTTGTTTATATAAGTGCTTTCCACCTCTGCCACCTCTAGAGCAGTGGAGCTCCAGAATTTGCAGGTTATATAACCTGAACTAATTCACACATCCACTCCAAAAAAAAACAACGAATACATCAAAGCATTACCACTGGGTGTGAGCCTGAAAAGCTCTCTTCATCGCCCCAGGTGCGTGTTTCGGACGGACCTTTGTCCTAAACTGGGTCAGAGGTGGGAAGGGCTACTCAAATGGGAAAGATAGGCGTTGAGAATGAAGTCAAGACAGGAACTGGTTACGTAGCCCGTGTGAAAACTGCTCCACTTCCAGTCTTGCCCCAGAATTTCTCCTTTTTTTTCTCCACCTGGTTTTGTTAGTCAGGTGAGTCAACCTTTTTCCAAGATGACTAGAACAGGAGTTAAAAAAAAATACAATGGAGTTGAAATTAAGGAACATATGAGGCAAACAACTGAGTTTTACAAATGGTGTAGAGTATGATGTAAATACCTTGAAATGGGTGAGTTTATTGAGCACGAGAGCTGCAGGCGGGAGGAGCAGACCACTGAAGTTATATGTCTGATTTTAAACAGCTCTGGGGTTTTGTCTTTTAGGTGACTACTTTGGAATCCTGATGGAGCAGAAAGTGACTGGTTTCCCTTTCAGCGTGATGGACAATCCCATGTACTGGGGTAGCACAGCCAACTACCTGGGATTGGCAATAATGTAAGTGTGTGTGTGTGAGGACGTGTTTTAAAGATTAGGAATGATTCAGTATTTGTATAATTAGACATAGTAGCAGGTTGATGGATAGAGTGATAGGTAGTGGAGAGAAAATAAGTTAGAGGAGACTATAACAGACCGGGATAAGAGAGGGTGTTCACTCATTGTGACATGAGGCTGTTTCCTTAACGCTTTTCTTCCCTTAAACCATTAAGTCTTTGAAGGGGTTTTGAAAAGCAGTAGCAAGACTGAAATCACTTCTGCATGTTAGATGGTGAAACAATATTGGGGCCGGGGGGGGGCCATAATGATTGAGAAGCTGACGAAATGCCAAATAACACTGTCGATTTTTAATCGCAGCGCTGTGTGCGGAATCAGCCCGGAGCCTGCTTTTCAGCAGCACGGAGCGATTACGTCCCAGAGCACACATCACAGGCGGGGTACACATTACTCAGCTTCCATGATCGATTAGACGCCTCTCGGATGCCTCGGTTTGATTGGAGAACCAGACCAGACATGGGAGCAGTAACAGAGCAGATATAATTACCTGTAATGGATGCTTAGGTGGGCTCAGAGGATATTGCTCCTATTTCTGGCTCTGCTCTGTTCCCAAAAATATAGCGTATGATCAGAGTGGCTCTCATTTGATCAAATCTGTTTTATTGACCCTAGGAGGAGTTAAAACGCTTGAAAGCAAGTGGCTTTTATTTCCCCTCAACATTCGCTTTTTGTTCAATGATCGTGAAAATGAGGAAGCACGTAACCTAGCAGTATTTCAGTCTGAAAAACAAATAACTGTGCTTTAACCAATAATGTGAAGTTTCACATACGTAGGAATACAGATAAAAGAAAAAGAATGGTGTTTTTTTTATAGTTACCCAGATTTGGCACACACACACAGCTTCCTAAAAGATTTTTATATGACTCCTGAGAGAAAAGTGAAAAGTTTGTGTGTTTGCGTGTGTGGTCTCTATGGCAACAGAGACCAAACCACTGGTGACTGGCTTGATCTGTTGCTAGGCAGCAGCAGCTAGAGGAAGTGGCCCATGGTCTCCAAAACTATTAACCTCTTTACTGCCTCTCTTTCTGTCTCTGTCTCCCTCCTTCTCTCTCTCTCTCTTCCTCTCTCTCTCGCTCTCTCACTCTCTCTCACTCTCTCTCTCTCTCTCTCTCTCACATCATGCTTTATTCCCCCATCCTAAAATCAATCAGGCTGGCCACCCTCAGCCATCACCTACTGACTTGTGCCCAACAGATGAGGGATAAAAGATATGTCTTGAGGCCATGCATGAAGAAAGAAGTTCACATGTCACCCTCCAGCTTGCAAATATTGCGCGTGAGTGTGAGTGTGTGCGCTTGTGTGTCTGCGTGTGTCTGTGCGTGTGTGAGTCTGTGTGTGTGTATGTTTGTGTATGTGTGTGTGTGTGTGTGTGTGTGTGTGTGTGTGTGTGTGTGTGTGTGTGTGTGTATGTATAGTGGACATCAGGTTTCGACACGTGCAGGTCGCAGCAGTACGTTTTGTTTCTGGATTTTTCTTCCTTTGACATGATACAGCCTGTGCTCACAAACTTTTTCACGTGATTTCTCTGCCAGCCATGTGCTCAGCTTTCATATGACGCAATCAAGATTCCTAATCAATCACAAATAATGCTCACTGGACATGACGGGTCATGAAAGAGCTCCTCTGTCAAGATCACAAGCATAACATTGTCTTTACCGAATAAGGGTTTCAATACTATAACACAACTGATTTACATTTTAAAGGATGTAAAGTCATATTTTCAGCATGTGAATAATAGGAACGAATGTTATTTTTGCCTGTTTCAAATGCTGAGAAAAATTTTTTCGTAGTTTTTTTTTTTTTTTAACTCATTATTACCTTTGCTGATGCTAAAATCTGATATTACTCTCAGTTATTTTACGTCAGGGTATATTAATTGGTTTTTCCAGTGTTTCTTGCCATTGTAATATGAAGCATACATCGCACACATTTTTCTATGGAGTCATGATCAGAGTTCATGAATAATTACGAGGCACTTCAGGGCTCATGAATAATTCAGCTTTCATGACTTTGACTGTATTTTGATGAGCAGCCTGACTCAGGAGTTTGAGTATCATTACAAGCAAACTCATCTCCCTTCTCGATTTGTCTTCTTTTTGCAGCTTCAAAATGAGTACTCATCCATCCCATCCCTGCACTTTTTATACAATATGTTCAATTTCCCAAAATGGAAATTACTTCTGTCCTATTTCTCATTTCCCTTCAACTGCTCTGTAGCTTACACAAGCTTTTTCTGTCCCTCTCCCTCTTACACACACACACACACACACACATACACACACACGTGCATAGACATTCAGACCTTTTTTCATACTTTTCTGTGGCCCTCTGCAAACGATTCATTAAGGTCACACACATTAAGGTCAGAACTGAAAGGTTTCCACCTACTCTCCTGTCATTAAATGCATTAACATGCTCTGATCACATGTGTGGAGGTCCCATATGGAACAATGTCTTCCATATGTAGCATGGACACACACACACAAACCTGCACACATTACCTCTCCGTGACAACAGCACTTTCAACATCGCTTCTCTTGCTCTACCTCACCTACTGTCTGACCCAGATTTGACAATGCAGACATGCTGTCCCTTGTCACTGGTCATAACATTGCTCATTAATATTTTTTACTGAATTGCTATCTACACCATTTTCTGTCAGAAGGTGAGTGGCATCAAAGCAGAAGATTTTTAATGAGGTGGCTCTCACAGCATGCTTTTATGTTCTCATAAAAGTTTCAGTTAGTAAATAGTTTGGATTAGATCCTCAACTTTAAGTAAGGACATTAAAATATGCCCATTAAACCACGTGTTAAGCAACACGTTGGTCCTGTACTCATGTGACACACAGACACACACACACAAGCACACACACACACACACATATCATGTTCCCACTCTAATAATGTGCTTCTTCCCCTTGCTTTCTTAGGTTCTCTCTCTCTCTCTCTCTCTCTCTCTCTCTCCATCTCTCTCTCTCTCTCTCTCTCTCTCTTTGTCTCATGCGTGCACACTCACACACATAAAAAACAAATAAATAAAACAAAATGAATGCAAGGTAAAAGCAGTATCTGACCTATTTTACTGATTGGAGAACTTCTTTGCCAAAATCTGAAATCTTCTTCTCATGAATAACATGTTGTCCACACATGAAGGTAAGATCTGCCTCATTGTTCCTCTGAAGCCAAGCTTCAGAATAGCGGAAAGTGTGTTATAAAGACTTTCTGCTACTTCCTGTGGCAACGGCTTAAGCAAATATGTCATATATACACTCACACAGATCAGGGGGTGTATAGCCCACACACTGTATGTTTGATACAATAGCTATTCACAGCACCCACAGTCAATATGCAATGGGTCCTCTTTGTTACCATGTTAACTCTTTGAACATTAATTTGGTCATTTTAAAGATACTGAGAGATCCTGATATTGTGATGATAGTCAGTCACTTGAAAAGATCTCCCAAATGGCTGGCGACATGGTGTTTTTTACATGGCTGTGCATAGGCTGTGCTGTGATCCCCATAGTAACCATCAATTCTCGGCACATTTGTAAAACTTATGTGTCTAGCAGATGAAAACAATGAATAGTTTGCCATGTGGCAGTGATGATGATGCTCTTAAGATATTTTGCAAATGTTTTAACATGGCTAGTATTAGCTCGGTAAAACGGATACCATTCACAATCAAGACAAAAGCAAGGCCTATTTTAATGCTCATTTTCTCACTCTGGTAAATATATGTCTGAAATGTATCCTTATGTTTTCTGTTTTTTTTTTTTTTTTCTTTATTCTGATAAACGGCAAAATAAATTTCGTGAAACGTAAGATAAATATATCTGAACTCTAAACTTGAATTTTGGAGATATAGGGTAACGTGTGTGTGTGTGTGTGTGTGTGTGTTGGCATAAGCACTGCCCAGCTGGCCTCTTGGTCTATCAGACAGAACCATCTGACTCATCTCGCTATTTCCACAAGGCAGAGGTTTAGTGTCCTGCTCTGAAAACAAAATGGGCCTTCTGCTGACAGAGCAAGCACCTGCCATTCTGTTATGAGATAGAGGGTGTTGCTTCCCACCCCCACACCTGCATCCAATTAACCTACTTCCTGTTTGACTCTCCTCTGGAAATCTGAAAAAGTCATTTGTTGGCACGGTTTGTGTGTCTGTGTGTGTGTGTGTGCGTATTTATGTTTTAAGAAGCAGGAAACTGAGTGAAACACTTTGAATGTCTTCACAGAATGGTTGAAATTTTAAGGGCATTAACACGTCTGAATTGTTTTGGGGTCATTCTACCATGTCTCCTTCACTTGTATGTAACGGCCGTGGAAATGATTATTTGTTGTCAGAGGAGGCAGGAGCCCCTGAGCTTTTTTGAATTCCGAGGATTACTCTTATAATGAACTGATTTGTAATAAAATTATTATGATTTTGATCTTCAGTCCATAGAATCCAAACAAAAATCTTGCTTTGCTGAAGATAAAAACATCACCCCCCAGTATCCTCACAGGACAGCAGCAAGCAAAAGCAGCAATAAAAAAAGGCAGGACAAATGTCACTTATTAATATTACTTACGTATTACTAATAGTGTCTATAGTTTGCTGTACAGCTAGATTGAATATCTGACAGTTTAACTGTTTTGCACTCCATCTTACCAGCTGCTTTTAGATACATAATACAGAGCAGAAGGTGACTGATCAACCTCCAGGAAATTTATTCAGCTGCAAATTTTACTGGAAACTGCTAACTAACACATCTGGTTCTAATATTCATGTTCTACTGAGGGCCTTGATTAACTGGACAAGCTGTTCTAGATTATGGTTGGTACTATGTTCTTTAGGAGGGTGGGTCTTAATGTTCAGGCTTTGTCTTCTCTGGAACTAATAAGATGGATCAGTGAATAATGGTGTCTGTCTATCTTTAACATGTTTAATTTTTAGTGTCTTATTAGACTTACATTTTCACACGATCAAAACTAGCATTAATAGTCTATAAGAAGAGGAAAACAATGTGAAAGAAATGTTGAATCTATAGTCTTGTTTTGGATAATGTCTCTTAACTAAAGAAGAATAATGGCTTAAATCTTAAATTTGATCCTGCCCTCTCCTAACTCAGATCAGATTAACTCAGTTTCTGTCAAATACAAAACCATAATGCAGTTTGTTGGTGGTAGAAAAGGATTCCACACACCTTTGATGAAAAACATTCATTTGTTCAGTTAGCTTTGTCACATACCTGTAGTAGCTGTCACCAGCAAAGCCAAAAGTGGGTCATGAACACCTGTTGTCTGGTAACATCTGTTGTTATAGTGACCAGCTAGTGCTGTCCATGTATGTCAGACATAAGCCCAAAAACTGTTATGAAGTAAATTGACACATCAAGTTATACATCTCATTCTGATAACCATTGGCAAATTTCAGTGAACATATTTTTCCCTGGGGGAGTTTTTCCATCCTTATATCAGCAAATTAAGGTTTCGTGCCAAATTTTGGAGTGCCTTGGATCTGTATTCAGTGCTGAATTTTGCGTTTTCAAAGAGGGCAGTGTTTTTCATAGAGTTGTGTATTTGAGTGGTCTTGATTTGTAGCAGACTTTGAAATTTTGCATTTCACTTGTGAAGACATTCACACAAATTGTTGTCAACAATGTTGCTCATATCAGCTGAGCAAAATAGTAGCATTTGTTAGGAGAGAGAGGGTGTCTTTCTGCAGATTAAACAAAATGAAATGGAATTTTGTTCAGTTGGGCATTCATTCTAATGTGCATGAGAGTTCTGATGTGTCATAGTCTTATCACATGAAACACTTTGCTTTGGGCCACTCCAAAAGTGCTTTTCACTCTGTGTCCTGTGGTCTGAAATATGAATGATGAATGAATGATGATGAATGCATGGATGAATAAAGGATGTGTTTCAGTTTTAGATCTCACTTACCTTGACGCTTCAAAAGGAACTAGTTGCTGTGTGATCTACTGAGGAAGTTCATTTCAGCAATGAAAGAAATTCTTGTTCTTTCAATACTTTTATAATCGGACAATCATGTAATATTGTTAATGAAAAGCTTACCTATTCACCCTTTTGCTTCGATAAACTTGTAAATGCAGATACTTATGATGGTCTTCTGATGTTTGGAACATTAAGTGCTCTTTATTGATTTGATACAGCACCATACAAAGTTAGCAGAAAATCGTTATCTGAACTGTAGTGGAAGGACATGATGGATGTGCTCTCTAGACTGGAGCACCTGGGCTCAGTAAACCATTAGAGAGATAGATAGGTAGGTGGATAGATCGAGATACAATAGGGAAGAGGGGTCAATGGAAGGAAAGTTTTTCTGTGATGAGTTATGGTCACCTTGACCTGTACAATCTTACCTCGCTTCATGTTGCCCCGGTACTCACCCCCCCCCCCCCCCCCCCCCGCCCCTTTAATTCTTTCCTTCCTCTCCACGTCTCTGATTAGAAGTATGGAATGGTAAAAGTATAATTAATAATGATGTTGTGGCTAAAATTGAAAAAGATAACCCAATAAGGGGGAGGAGAGAATAGATGTCATAGCAGTGAGTGATAGAGTTTCTCTGTAAGGACTACAGACACATCCGTACAGACCACCAGAGTGAATCATAATCCTCTCTAGTAATCAAAATATTTGTGGAGCAAGTACCTCACAGAGCAGTGCTGAGATGTGTCCTGTACCTCAACCTCACGGTTCGAATTCCCAGCCGTACCGTGCCTAGTATCCCACTGTTCCTTGAGAGGGTGAGATGGCTTAGATAATCTGTCCTTTTCCCTCTCAGCAATTGTCACTGCTGATGGGGTGGTAATGTTCTTGTGAGTAGAGTCGGTGTAAGTGTTGCATAGTGGGGAAATATCAATTATTCATGTGCAAGAGGCATATGCTAGGCTCCTTCATTTTGATTGGCAACTGCTGTGCAAGATGGAGACTTTACAAGATAAGGGGTAATTGGGGGGGATCGAAGTCAAAATGCTTGCTTCATAATGTGAAATAATCAGTCAGCCATCCCCCGGGAAAAACACCTTGAAAACACCTTCACTGTAAACAAGAGATCTGTGGTAAAAGTCTGTTTAATGTCCCATTTATTTCTGCAGGGGCAGCCTCTTGTACCAGTAGTATATGTCTGTCTGTGGGTAGGTATCATCTTAGATGTTATATCTGTCTGGGTCTCTGGTTTAAGTCCCGGGGGATGGCTGACTGATTAGACCTCAGAATTCCAGTCATCTCAACACATGCTGTTATTCTGTCTGAGAGACTGAGTCACACTGTGACTGAATCCTCTGCTAACTCCGCCAGTCTCTCCGCAGTGGCCTTTGGTTGCTTTTTCTTCTAAAATCCTAATTGTAGTGTCAAGCAGGATCAAACCAGTTAAACTCGCCTCGGCCACTGCCTCAAGAAAGAATCAGAATGGAAGTTTTGGGAAACTTTTTTGGACAGTGTTAGTGGACATATACAGTTTGTATGCTCTGTAACTGACAAATTTAAACAGATTTTTCAAATGAACTTCCGTGTTTCAGTTTAGTGTTTTGTTATCGTGTGGCTTCGGGTAGATTACATAGGACCGAAACTCTAAAAACGGTCTACAGCTGTATTTCAGGTCATGTTTCGTGGAAAGCTACCACCAGCCGTAGAGATGTTCAGTGGCTAAATTTATGGCACTTGATCGAAGCTTTGTGATGTAGTGCGTTCATACATTGTTCTCTATGGCAGTGCTGGCTAAACGCTGTCTGAAATATAGTCTCATGATAAAGTGATTATGTAGAACACTTTGGCCACAGCTCAGTCTAAATCATTTCATATTTCTTAACCACCAGCAGGATAAAATATGGAGTTCTGTCAAACGATTAGAATTTAGAATACGCTAAACCAACTGAACTTAATTAAAATTAGAACTTAACTGTCCCTCTCAACAGACTGTTTCGAATTGAATTTGAGCATGTGTTTGATAATTCATCCTAATTTGTTGGATAACTATGGCACGTCTGTAATTCTGTCCTTGTATTTAAATTTAGGCTGTGCCATATCAAATGATGATTGTCCTCGGTTTGTGTGATGGTACATTTCTTATTTTCCCTCATTTTTTTTTTATCTGCACTTTTATAAACAAAACAGAGCAAAACTGAAAAAAAATATCCTGAAAAGCCTTATTTGTGGCACAGTAACACTGGAATCAGGTCAAGGGTGTTATGTAGTATCTGCATGTGAGCACTTGGTTTTCTGTTCACGCACCCTTCATAAGAGCACTTGTCGGATACAAAAGGGATTTAAACTGCCAGAATTACTCCATAAAATTGTCTGATTGATATTAGTACACCGCAGCTTAAAGTGTTTTTTCCTCCTAACATTTTTAATATTATGGATTTTTTCGTTGTTGTTTTTGCCTGAATCGGGGCAGCTGTTGACTGTCACAGCCATTTAGACCCTTTCCTTGTGTGATCTGTTTAAAGTGTCTTTTTCATGGTTTTTGTGATTGAACTTATGTTCTAGTGCTATACAGAAACTGTATATCCCTTTTTAGTGAACAGAGGACTGACGCAGTAGTTGTCTGATTTTCACAGGAATGCCAGTCCAGTAGGAATACTCCTGACTGCTGTGGTTGCCCTGTCCTATGGAGTGGCCATCACATATGAAGGGTGAGACTATCTTTCTTCCTTTGTTTGTTTATCTAACATGTCATGAGGATGTTGTCTTGGCTCATACAAAGAATAACCTCATTTATTTATGAATAAGTTTATATTTGTGGAATTGCATATTACTTAATACTTTCTTTTTTGATTAATAACTTATATTGTTTATCAGCAAGCCTTGAGAGTGTTCTTATATTAAAGAATTCTTAATGCAGTCTATTAATCTCACAGGCTAGTTTTAAATAGTAACAGTAGAGATTTATAGCTGTATTTCTGTTAAATCATCTTGTTGTAAAGTGAAAGTGTTTACTGCAAGAACACATTGGACTGTGACACCTTTGTGGGAAATATTTACAGTCACAAGCTTATGACACATAAAAAAATCATAATAATTAATTTACAGCTACATGGTTTATAGATGAGGTCCTCAATCCATTAACGAACCCATAGAAAGGCCCAGAAAAAAAAAACAGTGTGATTGTTTTTTGATGAGAATTGAGAAGTGACCCACTCAGCCCAGCCCACAACAGTTTCTCTCTCCACTCTCCACTATCATCGGAGGCTAAGCAGAGGATTGGCCGCCTGCTTTTTCTCCATGGTGACGGAAACAAATACAAAGCTCCAGATCCAAATCCTCAGCCACAAGAGCTTACCAGCTAGTTTAAGCACACAAAAAAGCAACAGCAGCAAAGACAGCAGATTGTTAATGGTCTGTTTCCAGTATCCTAATTTTTTTCTTTTTTTTTTTCTTATTATGGAAAACCCTGAGAAATGGTCTATTTCACTGGAAATGACTTTGGTTTGTCACTGTAATTTGCCCAAGCCACATTATCCTATTAAATCTTTTCCAGAATATGAAGTGTCTACACATTAGTTTGCCCTTCGGTGACAGTCTAACTCCTTTCTGCAACCAACACTCAGACAGATCGCAGAAATTGGTTTGCTTGATTACTGTGGCAGGATTTTTCGTATGTTTTTTTTTATTATATTTATTTATGTATTTATTTATTTTTTTAACTTTAGATACTTTATTAATCCCTCGAGGGAAATCAGGAATCTGCATTTAAGCCATCCGGCAATGAACACACACACACACACAGACTAGAGGTAGTGAGCACACACACACCCAGAGCAGCCAGACAGCTGCAGCACCCGGGGAGCAGTTAGGGGTTAGGTGCCTTGCTCAAGGGCAGTTCAGACATGGATGTTGAGGGACAGGGAAAGTGCTGTTCATTCACCGACCCCCCCCCCCCCCCCCCCCCCCCCCCGCCCACATTTTTACCTTCTGGTCCCAAGCCCGCTTCTCTAACCTTTAGTCCTCGGCTGCCCCCGTGATTCATATTATATTACTGTATTTGACCCTCTCCAAGAATTCACAAAGCAGATGAATGAATCCCAGTGGTCTCACTGACCTAGAGAGATAGGTGGGGGAGGTGGATAGTGGTGCTGTGACACATCTCCGTCCATTATTCACACACGCTCTCACTCTGACACGCACACGAATTCCATCCCCATCTGTAATGATACCAGCTGCTTGCATGCCACCTGTTCTATCAGTCTTTAATTTTCTCTCATGAGTGAAAGTGTGTTTATTACAGTAAATTGTCTTTAACAGGTGATTTAAGGAGGGGTACACGGGGTCAGTGGTGCGAAACACTGCACATTCGTGTGCACTGTAATTGTTAGCCTACACACTCGCACATGGCTCCTGGCACGGGCTGGTACAGCGGGGCAGTCTCAGGGATTTACGACCGCTGTCTGTGTTTATTCTTTGGTATTTGTAGACCGTTCACAGAGGAAATCTACCGGCAGAGGAGCCAACGCTGCAAGCACAAATGAAACAGGAAAATGTTTGTTTAAGGATCACACCCTGCTATCCGGATCCCCCCCCCCCTCCCCCCCCGGGACTCCCCTCTCACTGAAACGACGCAGATGGGAGAGAGAATCCACCGCGGAAATGCAGAATATCAGCTCACCTAAGGCAAATTCAAAATGTCAACGCATGTGGTTCCTAAAATTTACAATCTTTTCCTTCTTCTGATCATTTCAACTGCATTAACAGCCAGCCATTTACAATCCAACGCTGTATTCTGGAAATTGCATTTTACTGCCTCTTCGATCTCCTGTAAATCTAATGTACTCTGTGGAGTGGCATGTGGCTCTTTGATATGTGGAACATGGATTGCAATATTTGAAGCCATTAAACCTGTTATCCTATGTCCATACATAAATTATTTTGGAGTCCTCTAAGTATTTAATTATGGTGTTTAGAAGTTAATTTGATAATGTGTTTCATTTTGGACCGTTGATAAAAAATGTTTGTATACACACATGAACCTGTAATGTATGTATAATGGTATTATAATTTGAATCAAACATACTGTGAATGCAAGTGATAAGCTGAATTTGACATGAAACAGTCCGGTTTTCCATTCGGAGCCAGACTTTGTATCGTTATAAAAAGTCTGAGAACTCTGCTTCAAGGAGAGAACATATTTCCTGTCTACTTGTGCTTTTATATCATTCCACATGTCCATGATATGATATTTAGGATTAGGAATTCGATGAGAAAGACTAATTCTAGATTTCAGTCATGGGCAGATTTGACAATGGTGTTCCAAAGTTTGGGCTAGTAAATGCAATATTATTTGGTCTTTCTCTGTGTGTTGTATATATTGCCCCTCTTTTTCTCCTCTGTTCTTTGTCTATCTGTTCTGTATTCATATGCCTTCACAGATGAGCAGTGAATGGTAGTGGACCAGATAAGGACTCAAAGGCAAACCTGTTGCTAACATTTATCAGAGCAGACAATCTTGTTTTGTTTTTTTGTTTTTTTGTTTTTTTCTCTTTGCTTAATGCGATCCCCTGTTAAGATGCCTTAGGCAAAGCTCATGCGAGTAAATGTCAAATCACCTAGATACCTTACAAGGCTACTGAGTGTTTTCAACTCGTCTGCAAGATAATATATGCTTCATTTTAAGCATGAAGCAGATTCGGACATAGCTTTTGGTTTGACATGCTTTGATTGGAGGTTACTATGCATTTAGAGATTCTGGACACAGATACAAAATCACGACAAACACCAAGAACTAACTTCTGAATCAGTTTCTAAGACGTTTATTTTTGGGGGAAATTCTGTATTGAGGGTCAGGAACTTTCTGCACCATTAGAACTATTTGTATGCCTCTCTTTGCACTGCTGTACAGTAAATTAACAAATTCCCTTTGCACCATCCATGGTGGATCAAAGCCTCAGATGTCCCATGAGCTCTCGGGCGTACAATGACGTCAGTAAGAGTCTGAGGGTAGAAATTAACCTTGACCTGAACCAATCAATCTCTCAGCCCTTAAATGTAAACCACCTCTAAGAGCACAAAACATATCTTATGAATCCCAGAGCTACCCTAAGGCCTGAACATTCATGAAACCTCAGTTTAAGTTCACTTGGAAGTTATTTGATCCCACTGCACAGCCGTAAAGTAACCATTGCTAAGCAACTGCTTACATGTACATTCACACATGGCCATTTAATATTTCCCCCCCGTGTAATATGAAGTTGGATTGTGTTAGGAAAAGAGATGTAAACAAGGGCAAAAAGCTGTGCTCTTCTTCTACTTTCTCTGGGGTTAAAATGAATTGTAGATTATTGGATGTCACCAGGTAGACCTTCATGGTGTTACAGTTGCATACTCTAAAGAACCATCCTCTTGCATCAAACATACTTACACACACACTTAACTGTGAAGAGTGGACTCTCATGCTACTTAGATATTGATTGCTGTGTAGGAACATCAGTTAATGAAGTCATTGTTCTAAATTCTGCATCAAGCAGCCCAGTGTAGAGTAACACTAAGTTGTGTGTTTTAGAGGGTGAGGCTGAGCTCACGTTTATTATTGCCATTGTAAACCTTGGTCTTACATTCGACTTTGTCACTGTCCCGTCAACAGAACAGCATAGAAAAGAGAGGGTACAGCAGGAACTAAAATCATTAAAAGGTACAGAATTTTAACTTGAACAAAGAAGAAATTTTTGTTGAAACTGTAAAGGGATTAAACTGTAGGGTTTTTTTTCCCTCTGTTTTTACTCAGCTTGCACCATTACTCAGCCATACCATTGATCATCAGTAATGTATACTCTGATGTCTGCATGCAACTCCCATACAGATCAGAAAACAGAAACTTCCATCCACTTCCACTTTCATCTGTTTAGATCCAAAGAAGCTTTGGTGCATCTTTTTTCCTCTCTCATTTCCTTTGGCGTATCTGGTCCCTCTGCTGCAAAATGTCCTTGTTTGCAATGTGAAGGGTTGTTAAATAACAATAATAATAAATAATAATATTAATTGCAGAGTTCTCTGTCAACACTAGTTGCCTGGCTCCACTTTTCTAAACTGGCTTTGTAAGGTCCAACCAACATTCCGTGAATAGTCAGTTTTCTGTCATTTTAACAGAGGGAGGGAGTCAAGCAACTTCCACTGGTCCTCTTAAGCATTAGCCACGTTACTATACATAAAAAAAATCAAGAAGGTAAACACTCTCTATTTTAAGCACTAATATGAGACCTTGAACTCTTAAATTGAAGAACATTAAGTTGGTCGTTCAGTCAGTGATGAGGCTAGATTGTGTTGAGTATATGAATTGAGTTAAGGATGAGAATATGTGCATAGAACAGAGAGAGTCTGATAAAACGCTCCAAGAAATTTTCTGCTGATCTGACATGATCAAAATAAATATTTTCAAATATTATGTATATATTATTCATTATCGTCGTAATATTACAAGAGCTACACACCCAGATCATAGACAAGAGTAGGAATGTTCCAACAATTTGTCAAAGATGATCTAATAAGAACAAACACAACTTTGAGAAACTTAAATTTAATTTCCACCCTCTTCTCTGAAAATACTCTGTAATGGCTCACATTCCGTTAGCCAAAATGTGTTTAGTTTTCTGCACGTCATGTAGTCGCCAGCCTGAGAAGCGAAATAAGAAGCTCTGCTTTTCAGGACAAGTGTGATAGCGACAGTTGCTAACAGTTCTGCTTGTTTTCAAAATGTATGTCTTCTGTTCTTTTGGAATATATTCTGGTGTTGAGATGTTGCTGTCTTAAATTTGTCCTGCTGCAAGTCCTGTTCTTTAGTTATTTAAATAAATGTTTGTGATTGAAAAGAACAGATGCTTCTCACTCATTGCTTCACTTTGGTGTGGTTCCCAGTATAAGAAATGATTGCCAGCAACTATCTGACACAAACCACTTAATTTGCTGTCTTGGTTTCATCCAAGTTGCTGAATACAGTACTTAAATGACTTGAAATTTGCTTTTCAAGTTCTCAGAGAGCTACTGATTGTGTTTTTTACGGTCAAAACGAAGACAAATTTCCACCCTGGTGGACTATAAAGATATATTCTATTCTATATTCTATTCTATTCTATTCTAGTCTATTCTCTTCTAAAACAAAATGTAATTCGACATATTGATCCTCCACACATGGAATAAAGCACTGTACAGTATACCTGACTGCAACATAAAAGTTACTTAAATGAAAGTCTTGTAGCACTAGCTTGCATGGGAAAGACAAATCAGTATATTTTAACATGAAAAAATATCATTGTTTCTTCACTCACACACAAGGAAATTGAGGGAGACAGAAAAGAGAGTCAGTAATAAGGTGCTCCTCTATATAATGACATGTAACTCAAAACACATAGAAGTTTCCAAATACACAAAAACACTATAAATAATGTAGTTGAAAAAGTCTTTATGTCAGTCAGGATGGTTCGCTGCCTTAGGGCTTAGTGTTAATACTAGTTCATAGCTGTCTGTTTACACAGCTCCTCAATTTGTTTTTTCATGTGTGGTTTATTTTCTGTCATCTCTGTGCAAACCGCTACACCTCCATCTCCATCAGTGGTTCACTGTTAACTGTCTTTCATCCCTGTCTCCTCTTTCATCCTTCCAGTGTCTTCACTTTGTGAACAGATCTCCCATGCTTCGTTCCTTTGCCCTTACCATGGCAACGCTAAAGTAAAGCCACAAGTCGGAGGATGAACGCAGTCATGGGAAATGGATTGTGGCCTGCATGCTGAGGCATTCTCGTTTCACCATAACCGACCATGTAAGGGAGGGTGGGTAGGTGGGTGGGCATGATCTATTTTATCTTTTTTATCCTTCTCTGTCCCTTTGTTTCAGCTTTATAATGAGGTGCTGTGGCCTTTCTGTTATCTGAACAAAGGTCAGTGTTTATGTGGCTATTTGCTTTTAAAGGTTTATCTTCTCCATGCTCAGTATTTGGTTTATCTTCTTCAGGCTCCCCCATTTTGATACTACAGGTCTCTCAGCTGTGCTACAAGTCGTGATGGATAAATCAGTTCTTTCTTCTTTTTGTTCCTCAACCTCACTCATCCTGCTGTCAGTGTATGCTGTCCTGACTGATTAAACAAATATATTCATGTATTTATCTGTGCATGTGTCTGTGCATACATATCAGAACACTGTTCATAAGTGTTTTCTTTTTAAATTATCTCTCATATCTACAGTTTCTCATTGCTATGTGTAATCACAGGGTACGAGTGGCAACATTGTGAGTGTAATTACTGTGTTATATTTTCTACATCACACACTTTTCTGGTTCCCTTCATTTCTGATGTGTACAATGCCACATCCATATCCCTTTAAATATATGTAAATTTGCTTTGGCAGTATCATCTAACAGTTTTCATTTTAAGACGAAGAGGTTGTTGTCAGTTTTTTGTGTTTTGTGAAGGTGACGTTGATGGCTAATAAAAATAATGCTACACTGGTTTCATCTACGGTAACCCACACTTATTTTGTCCTTACACGTGTTTTTACTTGTCCAGAGTGAATTCGGTGTTCCTCACTCATAGCAGATCTGCGGAGCTGAGTAGTAGAACCACTCTGTTTACCTGTAGTTTACAGCATTCTCTCCTTCAGTCAGAAGCAGAAATCAGAAAAGAATCAGAAAATAATTATACAGTAACCGCAGGGGGAGGGGGGGGGGTATACACCCTGAGCATGCACGAGTAAGGTCAGCGTAGTCTGGACGCAATATCTTTCAAGGTGACGTCAGTGCATCTGAGACTCTAATAAGGCTCAGATGCACTGAGCACAACGTGCTCAGACTGATTTTATAATTGCACGTTTTTCCCTCGAAAC
The DNA here is from genome assembly GCF_902362185.1 of Chanos chanos. NCBI lineage: Eukaryota > Metazoa > Chordata > Actinopteri > Gonorynchiformes > Chanidae > Chanos > Chanos chanos. The sequence continues at coordinate 42,609,087 of NC_044499.1, read as the reverse complement.
TGAACGCGAGAAATATTTTGACTTAATTTCACTGAAAAGATAGATGCTGTTTCACACACTGCAATTAGGTAAATTTGTGTGTGTACGCGTTTGTAACCTGTATCCAACTTTGTATCGCTTGCATCCCTTCGTGTCCGAACGCGCGGAAACTGCTTAGATTGCCACATGCACGCCCTCGTGTGGGTTTTGCAATAATGACTGGTTCTTCCAAGTCCGAAACGGGTTCTCTTCTGAGCTCCCTCCTGTTTCTTGATTGTGGTGTAGCAGTTGGCATGAGTAGTTGTCATTTTGCACGAACTACAAAATCTATTTCTCACGTCTCGCTTGAACACTCTTTCAATGGCACTGTGGTCTCTAATGCATACTACGTTATGCTATTCAGTAACTATTTGAACATCAATTCACGGCTAATATTAAACTCATTTAAACGTTAAATTAACCATTTGAACATTATATTCACGGTACTTTTAAAGCATACGATACTTCCTTTCGGTTCTGCAGGAGGCATCATCTGAGAAAGAGTACAATATTTAACGCTTCTCAGACATTTCTCAAGGTGCAACACCTGTGCAATGTGCACACGTTCTCTTGTTTACAGATAGGCCTAAATATTAACAAGTAAAGCATTTTACATTTACCATCTCACGTGCACACAACATGCTCCAAGCAAAGATACGGCATCTAAAAATGGCCCTCATGTTAGACACAGAACTCGTTATTAACTAATTACGGTACTTTTTCTTTTTGTGCGTTTGTCTGTTCTTTAGTGTACACAGTAGTAGAAAGTTCTGTTGCTTGACACTCACTGACTGACGCATCGCCAGCACCTGCTACATTTTCCCCTTTATCTCATTTGGGTGCGCTGTGACGTGCCCGAGAGGAGTGGCTGCAGTGTGTTTAAATATCAGGCCCAGTTCTCACTGTCTGCAGAGACACGATTCCGCCTCGCATCCTTTTCACGTGCTGGGTTCGAAGGAGAAACTCCTATACTACCTACATCCTTAACCTCTTGCGTTTAGTGAAGCCATTAAACGCAACGACCAGCAACCATGATTAAGAAAATGTCACCTTCGGAAAATGAGTTTGACATACCAGCCAAAAACTGTTACAGGATGGTGATTCTTGGATCCACCAAAGTTGGCAAAACAGCTATCGTATCACGCTTTCTGAACGGAAGGTTCGACGAACAGTACACCCCGACAATAGAGGACTTCCACAGGAAATTCTATAGTATCAGGGGAGATGTTTACCAGTTGGACATTCTGGATACTTCAGGGAATCATCCGTTCCCAGCCATGAGGCGACTGTCCATACTTACAGGTAAATATCAAGTCTTATAAGAAGTATATATTTGCATGTATATTTGCTTGATTCTTGTATTTTGTCCGGCAGTTTCTATAATGCGGCCATTTAGAATGTCTGCATTCTTGCCGTTTTTATTATTTTGGATCTGTTGCGGGTATACAAAAACAAATAAGCTAGTGATAGAGAAAAATTGCGCTACTACTTTCATCACCAATGTGCCTTTGCTCCAGTGAATAGAGTGATTAAACGCTGTACAAATTTTCTTTTCCCCAGGTGACGTTTTTATCCTCGTCTTCAGCTTGGACAACAGGGAGTCTTTTCAAGAAGTTCAGCGCTTGAAGCGACAAATCTACGAGACCAAGTCTTGTTTGAAAAATAAGACCAAAGAGAACGTGGACGTGCCACTTGTCATCTGCGGTAACAAGGGTGACCGAGAGTTCTATCGGGAGGTTCAGCGGGAAGAGATTGAACAACTGGTTGCCGGGGATGAGCAGTGCGCGTATTTTGAGATCTCGGCGAAAAGGAACACTAACGTGGATCAGATGTTTCAGAGACTGTTTACCATGGCTAAGCTGCCAAATGAGATGAGTCCAGACCTGCATCGTAAAGTGTCAGTCCAGTATTGTGACATGTTGCACAGAAAGTCCCTGAAAAACAAGAAGCTCAAGGACAGCGACGCATATGGCATCGTAGCACCCTTTGCGCGGCGCCCCAGCGTGCACAGTGACTTGATGTACATTAAAGAGAAGGCAGTGGGCGGCAGTCAGACGAAAGATAAAGAGAGATGTGTTATTAGCTAGATTTTTCACGGTGAAGTTCTAAGGTATTTCTGCTCTGAAGAGAAAGCTTTGGTCATGGAGCTGTAAACTGACAGTGGTGCGCACAGTTGTACCGGCTCCTGCCATTCCGTGTGGCAAGACGCCAAACCGCATGAACGCGGGCGAAAATGTCATCGGCTTGAACCGTCAGTTCGCAACGTTGAAGCGCATGTGCTGTTAGCAAGCCCTTAACACAGAATGTATTTTTATTCTGTATAGTCAGAACGCTCTGTAATGTGGCTTAAAATTTTGTGAGACTCTTTTCAACTTAATGCGTAAAAGTGTGCTTGTTGTGACATTGCCTTTATGGAATGATGAAAGGAGACTCCACATGCGGAGTGAGCTACAATGTTAAGGAAACAGTCGTTTACATTTTTGTTATATTTTATAACAGGTAATTACACTTGAATGTTTGTTGCAATTTGAACAAATTTTTATTGTGAATGTATATTTATTCTTCTAAGTGAATGCTGACTTTTACAAAAAAAAAAAAGAAAAGAGAAAAAAATAAACATATCATCTCAAATTGTCCAGTTGGGTTTTTCCCTTACACTCTGCAAAATACTGACAAGTGTAAAAGGCGTGTTTAAAAAATGAAGAAGAAAGAAGAGAAATACTATAACCCAACCAAAATATCAGTTTCAGTTTCTTGTGTTAAAGTATGAGTATGCAATCTAGTACACTAATTCTCTCACTTATCATTTACTCACTATTAATAACTTACTGTAATAAACTTACTAGGCATAGATGTACTTTAATGGCTGATTTAGAACTGACTTTACAGTTGCACAGTTACATCCCAATTTAACTTGTCAATAGCGTATCTAAAGTGGACCGGTCATCTTTGTTACCTTACTGCAAGATTCTTCATAAAATTCTATTATCGGTGACACAAACACTAATAATAAGTTACGGTTCCACATTTGGATAAATCATTGTATATAGCTTATTTGAGCGCCGGTCGGCGGTGCGAATTTCAGTCAGGCGTTGTCTCAGCCGTCACCTGACTGAACCAGCAAATTAAAAAAGGTGACAGACGAGTTCAGGCATAGACATTTGTTTTAATGACTTCCGTCTCTGCTGTTGTGATTAGCAAGAATTGTCCAACTCACGTAGAAAGAAAGACATAAAACATCCACCCGGTAGCACATATTAGCGTCAGAGCTCTCACTATTTAACAACAAACGCTTTTATGACTGTGCAGATGTAAACAAGTCCCACCAGAGAACAAATGCGTCATCTGTTACTACAGCACATACATACAACAGAAAACCAAAACAATAACGGCATATGTTAATGTTTATTCAGTAACACATTTTATAGCTCACTGTCTTTTAACCAACGTTGAAGGAGTTATTTCTCTGCTAAGGCCAAGGAATTATAAAAAGAGCACCCGTTACTGCTCTTCGACCGCTGGATAACTGTCTTTTTCAACCATGTCCACTGATGAGCATTTACCATGGTTTCCTCACACCATCGCGTTTGGTAGCCAGGTCTACGTTCTCTAATGTTCTGCAGTCCAAACGACCGTACGGTCTTTGCTTTCCGTCGTCTGTTAAACTGTATGGTACGAAACAGAGTCTCACGCCTTGGGAATGTCAAACATACACAAGCCTTTGTACTTCTGTAAAAGCTGGTTCTTCGTGCGAACCTGTTCTCTCAGCGTCTGCAGTTGGTGTTGCTGTGCCGAGGGACTCGTTTCGATGCCGGACATGGCTAAGATCTGCTCCCGTGTATCCTGGATCTTTGTCCTCAATTTGTTCAGCTCTTGGTGGACGTCTTGGCTGTCTTTGTCCATACTGTTAAGACAGAAGAATATTATGTGAATACTTAATTAACTAGCCCAATCGTTCACTACACTTAATGAAGCGATGCTGTTCATAACAAATCTGGTCTGTATAGAACAGACGTTCCCCAAAAATCAGTTAAATGATCGTTTTAAACGGTAAGAAAACAACTTGAAGATAGGGAAACTGCATATATACGAAATAATTTGCAAAAGGTGGCTCTTACCATTTGATAATATCATGAATAAGTGGTAAAAAAGAGTAATCTTCTGCTTCGTCCACCATTTTCACGGTCGTCGCCATGTTGAAACGTCATCTGGCGCATGTAGATTGCGTCACATTATGAAAGCCTTTATGTTGGATAAACAATTTTGAAAATTGAATTAGATGTTTATATTATACATTTTATAGATTTAGAGCAGTGTAAAGCAGGATGGAACTAAACTGTCACTAGACTGCATCTGGTGTTAGATTTCCGCCAGAAAACTCTCGACTTTCATCTCCAAGACACATGCCAATCAAATTATATGTATGCATAAATCCGTTTTTGGATTACTGACTCAATATATAACTGCTATAATCCAGATGTTTGATGTTTCTCACTTTTACCTTGAGGTCATAAAACATAACCAACTGAAACTTGTAACACCCTGTGGTGAAACTTCTAATTCTCACTTATAATGTCACTAACTCAAAGGGTCATGGACAGTTATGCTGTGACAGAATTCCATGCACATGACCACATTGGACAGCATCTGGGTGAAGAGGCTGAAGAGAACTGACATTATCTGACCAAACCCTGATCACAGAAACTCTTTTCCAAGTGTCAGTGTCCTTATAACGACAGTTCTAGACAAGGATATCATTTCCATCTCAAGTCATCTCATGACTAGAGTGATCTTTTGTCCAGTTTTCCAAACATTAGGCACGAAGCTATTTAGCCTGAAGATAAGACTCAACTCGAGTTTGATACAGTTGCATATCTCCTGCTTAACATTTAAGTTTTAAAAGAACTTGTTTGTTTAATTCCCTTTCACAACAGTTGCCACACAAAACTTAATCAGTATGAGGTCTACTCATGAAAAATTTGATAAGTTTGTTGTCGCCTGTGTCAACATTTCTTTTTGATTCTGCAGTGCTTTGTGTCCACTTGTGTATACTGACCATGGGTGATGTTTTGTTGATGTAACAGTTGAGCACCAATAATACAAGATTCCTATAAGGACTTTTGGGTTTGTAAGTGTGATAGCCAGCAAGAGTCAATGATATGGTGGAAATGGAATGCATAAGATCAGTGGGTTGACAGTAGAGAATAAATGTCTTCTCTTTCAAATTAATGTATCTGGTTGAGTATCCTGATGTTGTTAGATATTACAAGGACCACTGCATTTTGATCCCTGTCCGGGCATTCAAGGCTGTTGAAACCTACACATTCTTTCAACACTGAAACTATGAAAATGCTTATTCTGGGATTATATGTGTATTTATTTCATTGACTGGATGATCGTTTTTTGTTGTTGTTGTTGTTTGTTTTTTAAAACAGAAGGTTTATTTGTAAAACATGTTATAGCCTACATGTAAATTGTATTTGTTGTTCAAAATGAGTGAAAGGAATTAATATACTTGAAACACACCATCCTCTGGTCATGGTTTCAAATGTTGCACAAATGTAAAAACCTGTTGGTGAGGGTGGCATTTTAATGACTTTCGCTTGACATTGCCACAGCTTGTCGTCCATCCGACCTGAACAGAGTGCTCCACTGAAGTACAAATTTATGGTTGTGTGGTAAAACATCAGGGCGCTGTGCCCATGCACATGCTTCACTTTAGAGATGGTCCTGCCAGCACAATCAGTAGGCATATGATCAGTTTAGCAACACTGTGAGTGATTGTACTTCAGTTACTCCTGTGTCTAAAGGACTCTTGGGCGATAAGTGTTTATGACCTCAAGGAGGCTGGCCTATGTTTTCCTTGTGGTTTGTTGGTTTGTCTGTTTCTCAGCAGGATTAAGCAAAAAATTCCGGGGCCGATTTTCATGAAACTTGGTGGAGGGGTGCAGCATGGGCCAAGGAAGATCCCGTTAAATTTTGGAGCGGATCCGACCCACGGGGTGGATCCACATATTATTTTCCATTTTCGTGAACATTGCGAGATCGGGCAAAATGAACTAAATTTGTCGCGAGTGCGCGAAACCTTCGTAATTACAGTGACAGCTGTGCCGCGACATAACATACAACAAAACGTAACAGCCACCTTAAACATCAAATACAGCCGGTCTGTAAGAAATAAGCAATGTCTAATAGCCTTCTGTCCATTTTCCAAGTCGATGTGATCAAAATAAGCCTATTTAAACGGTATTCTGGGCTTGCATAACACGCGCATAATCGTTAATCGTTTCTTACAATAAATTAGCTGTCGCAATCACATATTCTGATTTTTGGTTCAAATAGTTTTGGAAATATATCCAGACATATAAAGTGGTTGCGATTGCAGATCTGAATATCATAGAAGAGTGGACTATAGCGGAAGTGTGCGCTCTCTAGTTTTAATTTGTTTTGGGAAAGAAAAGGCATCTCCCCTTCCCGCTTTACTGTAAATCATCGGCGTTCTCATATGTCCTCTTGTTCTCCTGTGTGTGCACATGCACATGTCTTTTGTAGGCTATGTGCCTGAGTTCCCTGCCATATCAATTCTGAGGTTAAATTAATTTTGCCCGTCAGTTTATGACTGTCGCGTTGACATTTTTTTCAGCTCAATAATTTTGCATACTGAGGTCATTACACATGTGTGAGCTGCCCTCTGTGATACACATTGGTTTATCACAGTTACACTGTGGTAAAAGGATGCTTATACAGTGGAGCTGTTTGGCTGTCTGTGTTGTGTCTCAGTCAGTGTTAGTTTGATGGAACATGTACTGCACATTGCGAACAGTGTGGACCTGACCTATGTAAACAGACTACTGCAGGTGTGGAGGGCATTTCATAGTAGACTCTCTGTTTGGTCTGCATAGCAAGCACAGGGCTTTCTATCTCTAATTCGTTCAGAGAATAGGTGTTTAGTCCTCTCTTTTAATAGGTCAGGTTTAAAGACAAAGATTAAACATAGTTCTGGGCTAAACTGGATAATATATACACATTCCCCATTTAAAGTATAATTTAGCCTAGATTGTATTTATATTTTTCCCCCTTTCTGTGACTTTAATGTTTGACCAAGACTAACTTTGTTTTTCAAGCAAATAAAGTACAAAAATGATTATTTTGGTTTCTTTGCACGAACCATTTATTTGGCTTTATCAGTACACATCTGCAAGATGTTTATGTCTATATGATAGAATAATTTAATCTTTCACATCGGTTAATCCTGCACTATCTCCATTAGAGAACAAATCATAACAAAAACGAACAGGATGTGAACTCAATTAGAAATGGCATCCCCTGGGAGCCAGTTCCCATATATTTCAGAGAACACTTCTCTGAAGCAATGGCTCCTACAAAAACATACTGCAAACCCTCATAAACTGCTGAAAGCCCTTGAATGACATTTGCAAACTAATAGCGTGGGGCAATTACTCTGAATGTATGTTTAAATGCAGATCTCCCATCATCAACATGGGCTGCCATAATCGAAGCACAGTCTATCATCAGTCTTGTTTGATTGTCTTTTGCTTGAATGTGTGTGAGTGTACTCCTCCAGGCATATCCTGGCCTTAGACTCCGTGTGTTGTTTACCATATCGGTGGTAAAGACTTTTTGAAGTCTTTTTCACATTTACAAATTTAAGACCAATATATGTACAACCCAAATATATTTAAACAAACCAAAATCTAATCATAGTAAACTAGCGAGAAAGGTCAAATTAGTCCAAATTCACCTTTTTCTCATAAACAAAAGCACCTTAGAAAATTTAATGGGGTCTAGTATTTTCTCTGACTTAATCTGACTTAATGAGAGTTGTCCTTGTTACTTGATGCTGTGGTTAACCATTGAATTTATACTGAATATTTGTGTCAGTTGATGTATATTGTAGCTAAACTGGATCATCTCTGACCTAAAATGGCTTGAACTGTTGTGTTTGGCTATGTGCTGCTGAACCATTCAGTGCAGATGGTCAGTAGCTTGGGTTTCATTAGCTGGATCAGCTGGGATCTACCTCACTGCACAACACGTTGTGCTGTAAGTTGGTTTTGTTATCTCAGAATTATAGCAGCATTACGCAACTGTTGTTCACTTCTGTATCTTTGTGAGCAAGAAAAAATGCCATGTCATTCCTAAGCTCCTCTCTCTTTTGCTAAGTCTTGGTTTTACCTAGTACAAAATGACCAGGGAGCCCAAGAACTTCATGTTAAAAAGTATGTTGTGTGGTTTCATCCACTGGTTAACAGTCTTTGAGAATGTAACAAAACGTCACAGTGTAAGATAAATACATAGATGAACAGAAACGAGCGTAAGGAAAAAATGAAACTAAACTAGAGCAAAGGTCATTGCTGTTGTTCTGAAAATGTAAACTGGATAGCCAGAGGAACTGTATACATGCCCTGTTACATACATAGGATTTATTTGTTAAATTACAAATTTTGTCATTTATGTGGTGTTATTCCCAATAACTCCGAAAGCCGTTTCAGAGTCCAGACCGAATCACTTATATACACAATAGTCACACATAATTTTACGGTCTTTCTGATTTGTGTAGCAATATTTACCAAGTTTATAGAATAACACAGATACTCATAAACTGAACTTAAAGCATTTACACTCTACCTACAGTTTCCCCCTAAATGTGATTCACGATTTGGTTAAGAGAGTTAAACATCTGCGCGGAAGACGTGACTATAACCACACATATATGTAAAATAAACCAAAGCTAAATTACTTTGGTAGCATTATAATGTACTTCACACTCTAAAACAACCAAACAGTATTATGTGATTCTATGGATGACTCTGTCAAAGTGTAAGCTACCATTTTTGTGTTAGCCACTTTGTCTGTATTGATTAGAATTTTGTAATGCTTTGGAATGGAATATATTGAGCAGTGTTTTTCCTACTTGTAAATCACCCGGGTTAAAGCACGGTTACAATTACAGGAGACAATGTGTTAATGCTGAGCAGAAATAGGTCGCGAGACACCACTCTGGCTTTGCACACAAACATCCTGCTTTTGCATAGCCCATGAAATGATACAAGATGTTCCATTATTTATCCAACCACGGTATGCTGAGCTGTTTAAATGGGCCACTTCAGACAATGACTCATCAAACTGTCCACTGATAACTCATTGATTATTAGCCCTTAATGAGTAGCTAAACTTAGAGGGCTGTTTCATGTGTTCTTCACAGTGTGGTGTTTTATATATTGTATTAATATCAAGAACAGACTGTTCTTGGGGAATTGTGACATGCACGCTCACGTGCTGCTGGTGACCGTTGCTGTCCTTCGGTGGAGCAAACTGGCCAACGCTGGGTGAGATTTGTGCGTGGTCACTGTATACTAAGATTCTTGATACTTGATACTTGATTTATTTTTGACGCATAATTGCACTCTGCTGCAATAAAGGGCCAGTAAATCAAAGACATATCATGAGCAGTCGTGTGAAATGCAAACATGCCAAGGGGAGCAGAAGGAAGTAAGTTAAGTTCCCGATGTACTATAGCGTGTTATGTCTGTGCCAGTAAATGGACAATAAATATAATGAGACAAGCCCGAGAACTGAAGTATTTGTGTTGTATCGAATGAGTGTTTAATCAACATTTATTTGACTCAGAAGCATTAATTTCATTTAGATAAGCACAAACAAACTTTGTTCTTTTATTTTGTTCTGTTTGATGCACTATGTTAATAAGCTCTACATTTTATTGATGAGAACATTTTATAAACTAAGGGCTTGAGTGTGTTACGGGTTAATAACGGTCAAGAATGTGAAATGGACTTCCTCATTGATCCACTGCATTTTTTTTCTTTGTCCGCACTCCTTTTTTTTTTTCGAATCCCGAGTGAGAAAGTGGAAAATGTACAGGAAGTTTAAGTAAACGTTCTGAGAAAATACATAATTCATCTACATGCAGGGACGAATCATATTCATTTGGAAATGTCATGTTATGTCATGACTTGAACAGTTATTTATTTCATATTAAATAAGACTTTTACATGGTCACAGTCACATATCACACACCCACAAAATGACACAGACATCTATCCCCCAAAATTCAAACAAACCATTAAAGAGTCTACCATTCAATGACTTCAGCAGAAGTAGCCATTACTATAAAAATGATCACTGCTATAAAATAGTCACAGTAATTCATGTATTATATTGTGCTCTGAACTCTGTAAATGGTCTTCGTCCCACTTTCTGCGTAATTACTGCATAGTAAATATTTATTTATCATCATAGGAGTCTCTTTCTCCTTTTTCTGTGTGTGATTGAATCAGGTCTGTACACTTACACTTATCCACACAAGCCTTTGTCATGTGGTTGTCTCATTCCAGGTCATGCTGAGTGATTTCCAAAGGCTGGTTTAAAGTAGAGGCTAAATAAGTTAACAAGGTCAGATTTTTCCTTTCACCTGAATGATTGTATTCACATCCTCTGGCTTCTTACAAAACACTTAACATTTCTACACTTCAGTGCTTTCTTGCATCCGCTTTTTGACCCTTTAGGTCAAAGAAAGTTCCGGAAAAGTACTCATACAAAAGCAAAGATTTTGACATGTATTAACCAAACTGTAACATAGTTACCCATGCTTCCTGTCAGTCATTCACAAAGCAACTGGTGATGTTGAGAAGTATGCTAGGATATGTGTGAAGAATGACTATGACAGTCCACGATGACTATTCACAATATAATGAAACAGTCTTTGTGCACACACTTATGTACTCAAACAAACAAACAGAGAAAAAAAAAGCTAAAATACATACTCTGGTAATCACTTCTGCAATGTGCAGGTATCACTGTTTTGAAAATAAAGCCTGTTCATCACAGGAAAGTGAACACTTAAAAAGTGGCAAATGTAACTTAGTTGTTATATTACACTTGCTGAGTGATTTTAGGTAATATATATACTGTATAGTCTAAAATAAAATGGAATAGAAAATGGAATTGATATAAAAGTTTTTCTTCAGGATTGGTGGATCAATCCCATTCAAAGTTGTAAACAGTAATTGAGTGTTAGATGCATGTAGTCACAAATGTCAGTATATAAAACTGTCAGCTCAATTTCAAGTTTCAGGTTTATTAAGAATCCAGCATCACTGTTGAAAGTCTCAAAGGGCTTTACATGCCCACAACAAACAATACAGGTTGGCACCCCCTGCCAGACAAGTGTGCAAAAGGTGCCGACCCAGTGGGCAATTACAATGAATACAATCATAATGCAAAAGAAAACACACTAGCAGACAAAATAAAGATGACAAAAGCAGGACGAAGGGATGGCGATGATGATGGCTGATGGGTAAATAATGAAGAGGATGGAGGGGAGCTCAGTAAATAAGCTCCTGTCTTAAATTTGTCAACCCAGGTAAGAACAAAAATGCAAAGTCGCTCCTGCTAATTACGGTTACATAACCAATCAGAGAAAAACACTCCCGAAAGCAAAAATTCCAGCACTAGTGCCAGTAGCCTTGCCAGCCTTCCACCCACATAGCCTTACAAATACACTGGGTAATTGTGCTACCACTTTCTCCATGCGCCTCCATGACGTAGGTTAACGGGCATAGTTCTGTGGCTCAGTAACCCTTATTATCTCCATGTGTGCAACTGAGTGTATGTATGTATGTGTGTGTGTGTGTGTGTTCCCATGTGCATATCCGTTTGCATGTGTGTATATCTGCGGTTCATACACACTCAAGTATGCTCACTTTTGGAGTAAGTTTCTCGATAAATGAATACAGCTGGGTTGAGATTACGTGATGACATGAACTGTGGAGCTTAATGTCCTGACACAAGCAGCCTGAGAGAATATCAGGAAAGCTAGGCTTCCTTTTTCGATTACTGGTACCAACAACGTGCAGCCTTCAACCATAAATCAGCCTCCTTCGTATCTTGGCTGGCTCACATGCTGTAACCAGACCTAACACCCCAAATAGTCAATACAAATATCACTCACAGATGTGTCGATACACAAATGCTGGCAAAACACCTGACTCATGATTTATTGCATTTGCATGTGTTTGTGCAAAGGGGATTCAAATAATTATTGGAATTGTGTGTATATATATATAAAAAAAGATATTTTACGTCACTGACAAAAAATTCATATTTTTCGAATTACCTCAAGTATGTCTAAACTTAGGGTTGCCACATAACTCAAAAAGTGAATTCATATTGCATAAAAAACTCCAAATTTTGTCTCACTTTTATTCTGAATGGGTTTCAGAATCAGTTGTGCACCAGTCTGTCTTTCTGGATGTTTTAAAGTGATGGTGAAAGTTTTGCCTTGTTTATAGTTGTAACATCTCCATCTCCCTCTCTCCCTGGCCTATCAATACTCTGTTGTTAAATCAGTGTTCATTAGTTCACTATCAGATTATCATGTCTGCCTATTTCTGGTTCGTTACCTCATTTAGTCCTGAGTGTACATATTCCTGGTTTTCTTGTTGCCATTTGCGAAGTCCCTCAGTTCAGTAGGACTGCACCAAGCTGAGTAATTCCTAGTTACTAGTTTTCCACCTTCCAAGTTGTCATTCTCATGTTGTCTGTTTGGTTTCTTCCCTTATCTACAGCAGACTGATCTTTCTGTACCAGACTCTGCTTGTCTTGTGTTTTTGATCTCAGATTATGATTTAAATAAACTTGCTCAGCACATGGATCCAGCTTCCCTTTCCATTTGAGACAAAAGTATTTGTGTGAAGGCCCACATTTTATGTGATACTTTCCGTAACGGTTTGCTTCATGGTCTAGACAGCATAATTTTACTGCAGATCTAACAACATGTGCAGCATGTGTAAACAATACCCCAATTCACTGTTTATGTCTCCTCCAGCTGAGATCCGTAGGTCGTGATACAAACTGAATATCTGCTATTAAAGACAGGCATAAACAACATTTTGGAGAGTAATCGAGAAAGTGAGCTCACTCGTGCACACACATAATAACCATACGTCATTCGTCTTGGGTTAATCTGTTTTTTTTTTGTTTATCTCAGTTCCTTGCAAAATTGCCCGCTTGCCCACCATGAGGTCTGAGTAATGAAATCGTTCATTTCATGTGGCCTTGGAGTGGAACAAAGTGGAGGAGATTGTACTTTGCATTAGGGTCTGAAGTGTTTTTCTTGGAGGCTCTCGGGGTTGGACCCTAATGGCCCACTTTTTGTTTGGTTCCATGCATTTGCAGCACTGTCCCTACAGTTTACTCTCTCCATAGATGTGTTTCTTTTACTCTAACTCCATAGGCCTCTGCTACTTGCTGCTATTGCTCCATTTGTCTCTCTCTTTCTTGGACTTTCCCTTTTCATATTGCTCCCTCTCTCTCTCTCTTTCACCCCCATCCTCACTCCCTATCTCCATCCATCTCCTTGTCTATGATATTATGTAACCTTGAATCCCACATCACAAGGCAGAGGTTGTGAGCTGCTTTGCTCTGTTGTTCTCTCTGCAAGGCTCAGATGTGTGTGTGTGTGTGTGTGTGTCTTACAGAGAGAGAGAGAGAGAGAGTGAGAGAGACAGAGACAGAGGGACAGACAGACAGAAAGTGAGATTCTTCATGTACCTAATACAGGCTGAAGACATCATGACTAAACCTTGTGCTCAACAGTAGCCCTGCTTATGCAAAAGCTCAGACTGAACATTGTGAGCATAATGATTGTTTGTGTGTGTGTATTTACACTTTACAGCCATCTCTTTGTTATTATGATTCAGTGTTTTTACTGGAGACTGTGCAATTAGGAAACGAAATGACATCATATCTCTGAACAGTCATCATATTTCAAATAAGCAGTGCAGAAGGGAAAAAAGAAACAAGAGACAGTCATTAAAAGGATCCTTGGGTAACATCTCGTGAATAGAATGCATAGATCTTTCAGTGATATCAAATATTTTTGTGTGGGGTAATAAGGTCATTTAATCTCTGATGACATCACGTGTTTACAGTAAACAGGAGACATGACATCATTCCACTTATCAACAGATAACAAACAAATAGTAAAATGGTGGATAGTGAAACTGTCTCTACAGGCAAGGTTCAATACAAGTGCAACATTATTCTTTGTTTTAAACGGTTAATTTTTTTTTTTTTTTTGTCAAGAGGCACACGTTGGAGTCTGTGGTTATTTATGTCTTTCTGACTCTACGATAAATGATTTTTTCTTGAACTGAATAATTAAACAACTTAGTTAATAGAACTATAGTTGATAAATCTGGCATACTATATATTTTCTTCAAAACGAGACTGGCGAGACTCAAGATTAATTGTTCCTCCCACAGACAGGAACAATATTAGCGTAACTTAATGTGTGGGCTACCTCCCCTGCTATTCTGGAGCATTGCCCACACCCCTGGACCTGAAAAAGGACACGCTACTGTTCACAGTTTGTTTAAAAAACAACATGGTGTGGGCTTTCCTCCAGCCTTTTTTGCGAACAGTATTTCAGAGTGTCCAAACCTTCACTATGCACTGTAAGTAAGGAATCTTGTGAATGATTGTATTAGGGTTTTCCTCTGAGAGTTCTGGTTTCCTCTGGTAGTCCAAAGACATGTAAGTCAGGTGAATTGGACACACTAAAATTGCCCCTAGGTATGAATGCATGTGTGAAGGTGTTTGCCTGTGTGTCTGCCCTGCGATGGACTGGCGACCTGTCCAGGGTGTTTCCCTGCCTTTCACTCATTGAACACTGGGATTGGCTCCGGCACTTCCTAAGACCCTAATTAGGATAAGCGGCTTTGAAAATGAATGAACGAATGACTTGTCAACACAACGTGGTATGATCTATTATTTGGGAACTGTTTGAAAAATCTTGTAAATTTGGAATTTGCAGAAGAATTAAATGATGGTTTTCATGTACTCTTTCTTTCAATGAAATGAGTTATGAGAACTTTGCTTGACAACTGCATTTAGAGAACTTCTGGAGTCAGTTTCAACCATGATGTGCACCTTTCACATAGGATTGGAGATTGGAGATTTAGGGCCATTGTCATCCGAATGTGAGTGAATTATACAGACAATGATATACAAACAATGATATGAGCAAGCTTCACTTGATGTCACATATACATATGTAAGGTAGATCCAGATTCACCAGCCACTTTATTAGAAAAACTTACCTGGAAGGTAGACCTCGTTGGTATACGATTAGAAACTATGGCCCATCTGTTGCCATGTACAATTTGTGTTAGCCATCCTCTAGTCTTTCATCAATGGTCAGTTTTGACCACAGGACCACCATTGGCTGGACAGTTTTGGGTGGTGGACCTCTCTTAACTGACATGTGTGAAAACTCCGGCAACACTGCTGTACCTGATACACTCATTCCAGTTTGACACTCATTACCACGTCACTACCGTGGCAGTGTCACTGTTGTGTGTAAAGAATTGCAATGCTGTGGGCTACGATCTGCAATTTTACACCCATACAGTGTAACAATATGGGAGACAGACTCCATAGAGTGGCCAGTGAATGTAGGGAAAAGGTAGATGTTTGTAATAAAGTGGATGGCAGGTGTAGAATGCTGCATAAAATGCAGCCCTGTGAAAGTGATAACTGTGACATCAAACAAATTACTGAAATTATGGATGGGTGATACTGCCATTTTGAATTCAGTTCTAGCTCAGCTATTCCAGATGATACTCTTAGTGATTTTGAGTTCTACTGTCGGATGGGGCAGTAATCAGTCATTCACACTTCATTTAAAAGTGAATAATGTAATACATACATGTATGTCATAACTTCTTTTGTTACGCAAATAAAATGTCAGTATCGTTTAATCACAGCTGCAAACCTAAAAGTGCATCTAGGGGAAAAATTCACTTTTGCTTTTTAGAATAAGGTAACCTTTTCTCCTCCCCCCGGCATTCCGAAAGCTTTGGGCGTGAATCAACTCAGCAGGAAATCTCTCGAAAATGTGTTTTTATACAGCAGAAAAAAGGCTAAAAAAATTGTCACTTCAAGTTTGATTAGGCACAGCATCTGTTTCTGATTAGCTGAGGAGTGCATACATTGGTTTTCAGGTTATCAGATTTTAATTAAGAGATGAGGTCGAACAGAAGAACTAGAGCCAGGAATCTAGACAGAGAGTCTGCCCTGTGTCGTCTTTCACATAATTCCTGATTTGACCTCTGTCCTCACGCGCTCAGTAACCTTATTTCATCCTGAATCTTTGCTTTACAACTGTGAACCATGACCTCAAATGCCTCAGAAGCTGAAATACCCTATTATTCGGCATGGGGCACATCAGAATCAATAAAATGTCTATTATTAACATGACCTTAAAGGATGCACATTTGTGTTTGGTGTACCTAGAAATGCTTACCAGCGAGGGTTGCTTGTTCCTTGAGGGTTAAATGAACAATAAAGATGATTATAATCAGAAATTTTCTTAAAATGTGAAATAGCATTGACTTATAGATGCCTCATGGCACAATGTTCATTATTAATGAAACACATAATGTTTTTGCATGTGGAATAAAAAGGCCCTCTGATTTGAAGAACTACACTGGAAACTAAGCTGTAGTCATACATGTATGCTATATACCCACATGTCTTGACTTTTTACAAGACACTAGGAAGAGAACACAATCCATCAGTTAAGGTCCCACATGGGACAAGCTAATATATAGAATTGAGCAGGGATGACTCCCTATATCCAGTTATGATTCATTGTCAAGGCAACTATATTCTATTTTACAGGGCTATTTTCAGCCTGCTAACAAGCATTAGCTGTGTTTTTGAACGTATATGTTTCTTTGTGAGGACACAATAATCTACATAAATGAAATAATGTCTTGCTTAAGTGTTCCCCGCTTACATCCAGTGTTCTGTAGAAAGCCCTCAATGTGAAACAGATGGGAGACATTACCTCCCAGTGCAGGGACCTCTTGTTGGACATCTATCACTGCTGTTACAATTCTGTTAACATGCACAGTATTGGTTACACACTCACACACAAGCACACACACACACACACGCACACACACACACAAGCACACACACGCACACACACACACGCATGTACCACGCATGCACACACACCATCATCATCTTACACAATAGTCTATGTCATACATAATGCTCTCACCCTGCTCCCCATCATGTGTTAGCAGTGTCATGCCCACTACATTGTGCTTTGAGATTAGCTTAAAGTGCGTACACTAGGTTTTCAAGTGTTACCGAATCTGTTTCTTTCTTTTTTTTTTTTTGGAAGAAAGAAAGAAAAAAGAGTGAACAAAAGAAGGAAAGAAAGAAAGAAAGAAAGAAAGAAAGAAAGAAAATAAGAAAGAAAGAAAGAAAGACCGTATAAAAGAGTTGAATGGACTACACAATAACACAGAAGAGGGAGGGATAACCTGATGTTCAGATCTAACAGATATTCTTCCAAAGAACGAACCTCAGAACATCTTTTACATTTACAGTGATTTTCTCCCTCTCTGTCATGGTCAGTAAATAAGGACAAGACGCAAGATATTCTGAAAGCTGCCCATTTTGTTTAAGTCAGCTTGACTAAAATCATGAGTTGAGTATGCAACTCATTTGAGGAGAAAAAACAATGCCAAGAGCTGTTTATGGAAATCCGAAGAGGGAAATAGAGAGGACACCAAAAGCTGAAAGCAAAGCATGTCCTCAGCTGATGTTTTCCCTTTTACTCTAATTGGTAGCTGTCTTTGAACTATGATTTAGTGCTTTCAAATTATGAAATAAGTTGGTTATGAACTATATCCTGAGTTTTGTTTTCGTTTTCCTTGAACACAGGTCTCTCTCAAACAGCCATATGTGTGTAAAATGCTGTGGTTCTTTCTCTTTCTCTCATATAGCTCTGAAATAAATATTTTTGATAGGAAATTCAGTCCCTTTTTTTCGATGAGATGCATCTATTGTCTTCTTTTTTCGTCTTTTCCCCATCACCCTTTTTCTCGCGTTCACACGACGAAACCGGCCTGCTTTGCATGACAGTGTGTGTTTCATTTCAATACCGCTAGCAAGCGGTAATCAGTGCAATTATAGGGGCCTGTTACTCTAGCCTGTGTTCGATAATTCTTCATTACAAAAGATGCTGCCAATTCAGAAGGAAATTGAAGGTTCTTTTGATGCCTTGCTTTAGCAAGATGTGACGTAAATCCAAAACCCTTTACCAATTAAAATCACAAAAAATATTCTTATCTGTAAAACCAGTAACAGCTCCGCTCTGTCCTCTTATTGAGAACTCATTCCACTGGAAAATGCAAATCAAAAGGACTTTGAATTAGCACCACATGTAAATAAGATCCAATCTGATGCACAGACGAATTATCTTAGATATGCATTTTGACTTTTACTCAGCAGTGATGGTGTGTTTGCAATAAGCACAGTATTGTTACGCGTGTGTCTGTGCTAAAGCTGGGAGATGTTGAACACTTTGAGAAGGTCAGTGTGGGAGAGCCAAGCACATTTCAGTCTGTGCCTCTCTACTCTGGTCATCTAGATAAGCACACTGACCTTGTCCACCTGCCCATTCATGTGCTCATGTTCAAACACACACACACACACACACACACACACACACACACACACCCCAAATGCAAACACAGAGTTACTCGACCTAAGACAAAACTGTTTTTGCTGACATCGGATGCTGACAACGCAGACACACATAGACATTCTCTCTCTCTCTCTCTCTCTCTGTAAGACACACACACACACACACACACAGTTAATGGAGCAATACCTCTTGCTTATGCTCTGTCTTGTTGGCTCTGTAATAATACCATACAGACTGTTGTTTGTATCAGCTTCTCTAAGGGCATAAGTGGGCTCTGTAATAATACCATACAGACTGTTGTTTGTATCAGCTTCTCTAAGGGCATAAGTGCAGCTCCTTTGGACACAGACCAGCTCTACCTCAAATGCCTAACCCTAACCCCCACCCTAACCCTAACCCCCACCCTAACCCTAACCCCCACCCTAACCCTAACCCTAACCCAAATAACTCATTATGTTCACTTATAATTATATGTTATATTTACTGTCATGACGAACACCTTTAGAGCAGCACATCTCTATGGTGATTTTCTTGCAAAAGCAATAATGCTATATTGCACATATTAATACTGATAGGTATGTATGACTAATATTATATTGATAGCATAACTGTAAGTGGAATATATTGTTCATAAAACATATTGCACTTAAGAATAAAAACTGAATATAGGATATTATTATAATTATTATTATCGTCATCATCGACAATAACAACAACAACAATAATAGTAATAATAACAAATCTACAATTATTCTCACCATAGCACTAATTTCACTGTTTAATTGTAAGCGCAAGTTTGTACTTGTAATCTTTCGACTCATATGCACAGTTCACATGGTGAACAAGACCTAAAACATCAGCTTAACACAGTGCTTTTTCAGTGAGCCGGTGAAAGTAGATCACTGTTTCGTAATGCTGTGTTTATGAACCCAGAGGGCTTCAGTATTTTCCAGTGTTCCTTGGCATATTATCTCAGTGCAAAGCTACGCTGCCTTTCGAAGAAATTCGATTTTGTTACTCAAAATTGTTATCGGTAGAGAATTTGACTGATCATTGCTGGACATGTGATAGATCTACACAATATTAAACACAATTCAACAATACATGTTTCCTTTTCCCTTCCACATGAACGGATGTTGGCTTTGAAGGAAACTAGAATTTGCACCACATGAAATTTCCTGGATTGATCACTTCATTTCAGGATTCCTTTTGAGAAAAATGTCCTCCAAGGTAATAGCAGGGTACTGAATGAAACTGGTAAATGATTTTGGAGAATGTTTCATTTTTTCCCATGAAATAAAGAGAGCCAAACATTAGGATAATGCAGATTTCGGTTAGATACTTGGTGTCCTCAGAATCAGTCGAAATGGAACGCAATACTGACAATGACAGGTCGGAGCATATGAAAGCTGGACATTATGGAGAGATTTAACTCTCATATTGTTACTTTTATGACACAAGTGCCTCTGTGTGAAAACTAACCTGACAGTGTGTGTGTGTGCATTAAATAGAGATTACACAAGTTCAGTGAACAGGTGACCAAAGTAATAAAAGAATGAAAATGTCTCTTACATACCTTCACACAAAGATTCATTATATTTATATCAGTACCACAAGATTACCATCTGATATAACTGGCCAAAGGCATGTAAAAGCTGGCCTACAGTCAAAAAAAAAAAAGAAAGAAAGAGAGAGAAAAAAACTAAGAATATTTGTTTTTCCCTGTTTTTCTAAATGCTGTTGGGCACAATTATATCTAATAGTTTGGTCTAGGACAGAAGTTATTGTCATTATAATCCCACCACAGCAGGTTACCAGCTAGACAACAGTATCCACAGTCAGCAACTATAGGTTAACAATCTCTTTCCGTTGGCCAGAAGGCAGAAATAAGCTATGTTACACTCACTTCTCACCCTGAAACTGTGTAGTGTCTTGACAAAGATTTCTCCCCAGTTGACTTCACACTTGGGCAGAATTATGTGAGAGTGGAGGGAACTCAGGAAAGAGTCGAGACGTGACTAAGGTGTGTATCCCCACTTTCATTGGACGAGAGTAAGATGTGATGTCAGTTGCAAGTGAATTATTTAAAGAATGTGACGCACTTCTAAATTTATTGTAGGAGGTCGGGGAGAAGGTGAATCAAAAGATGGGCTTCCCTTATTTTTCTATATTTAAGAGCTTGTGCGTAGTTGCTGTACACCCCCCCCTCACCCCCACCCCCACCCCCACCCCTTTGCTGTTTCAGTGCATATACGTAAGCTCTCTCTAACTCTCTCTCTCTCTTTCTCTCTGGCTCCCTCCGTCTGACGCACGAACGCACACAGACACAAACACACACACACACACACGCACACACACACACACACACACAATACATATACATCTATGAACATATGTCTGACAAGCAGTGATATGATGTGGGAACATGAAATGATGTCAAAATGTTAAATCTGCTATCTGGCTGGTCCAAAACACGTCAGCGATTCCCGGCATCACCTCCAGTCTGCTGGAAAGGCTTCAGCACATTCATACATTGCTTCTGTTTTTGGCATTGGCTTCACTCAAAGCCATATTTGAGCGAGATTCCTCTCCTCGCACCCTTGGCTCTGTATTCCTCGACTACGATATCATGCATGAGTCACCATTCTCAAATTTAATTTAAGAAACAGAAAGTAGTGAAAAATTTCTATTTTTGTGAATCAACTTTCATATGAACATGCCCCCGCACTGACGATGTCTGCTCTGGTCATCCATATTTATTTTAAAATACTTAATCAATAGAGTTTTAAAGTCTATTTTCCATCACTAAGGAAGTACAGGAAATGTTGTTCAACTGTGTGTGTGTGTGTGTGTGTGTGTGTGTGTGTTTTTAAAGAGTATTCTGTATAGAAGTCTATTTTCCATCATTAAGGAAATACAGGAGATATTGTCCAACTTTTTTTCTTTAGACCGAATTCTCTGTATAGAAAATTCACGTCATTGCTGTGTCACGTACGCTTTGGTAAAATTCCACTGTGTTGGACTTGACGAGTCATTATTATTACTGTTCCTTTGAGTTGGGTGACTTACTAAGTTTCCCCTCATAAAATATTCATTGAACAGCACATTTCTTGAATGGAGGCCTGTTCAGATTAAGCTGAATGACTGTTATACTGCATGGATAAAAGAAGAGTTAGATATAGAATAGCCGCTGGCTAGTATTAAATCATTTCCGTGGCTGCTTGATGTTGTGCTAATGCTATGACTGCAGCTGTGCGGGGGATTAGCAGAGGGATTACTGTGCTTATGGTACAGTTGTGTGGGTACAGGGCAATTATTGTTCTTTTGTCGCAGGTTGGTCATGATTGAATTGTAGTGGTCATATAATGTGACGCTGTGATTTTGGATATTTTAGTGAAGAATTTGGAATTGTGTAGTAGCTTAATGGCATGTTAAGTGCTGTGACCCGGAATTGATTAACTGTCAAACTGTGGGTTAGCTACGAGTTATTATGACTGAACTGTATTTATGAACTGAGACCAGGATACTGACTGTGCATTGCTTTAGCTGTGATTAAATTGTGCTAGTTTGACATTTCAAAGTATATCCTGACTATACAGTAGTTTATTTGATATTTTGAGATGTATCCTGACTATGCAGAGGTTTACCGGTGCATGTTTATGATTCCATGGTGGTTTAGAGACATGTAAACATAAATTGTTCATGTAAAGTGAGTTTTACAAACTGTCATAACTGTTAGTGTACTGCACTGTCATACTGTGAGCAGCATGTTTTTGTGATCATATAGTAATAATTTTATAACGTCAACTGATTTCATAAAAAAAGGTCTTTAGTATATGACTTACTCACAGAGGTGTGTTTTGTATGTTTAGTGGTTTGTGTTTTGTGGTTAGTTGTGAGCAATTGCTATATTTTATTAGATGATGTATTACAACAGTTTGCCATGAAATAGGCCAGGCTCTGAGTAAACACAAGAGTTGAAGCCTGGTCACCCTCAATAACTTGATTATACTCTGCTCTGTGTGTATGTGTGTGTGTGTGTGTGTGTGTGTGTGTGTGTGTGTTTGTGTGTGTGCGCATGTGTGTATGTGTGTGTGCATGGGTGTGTGTGTGTTTAAGAAAGAACAAGACAGAGAACAAGCGAGAAACGTGCTTGCGAGCAAGGAAGCCTAACGTGAAAAATTTCCATGTTGTCTCCTCACACCTAGTTGCTCCACAAGACTACAGCCGTTGAAAGGGGAAAAACATAGTAATGACTGACAACAACCTTGTTATGTTTCACACTATTGGCCAGGGCTTGGGGGACAGATGCAGTTCCAGCCTCCTATTAAATCACCATTGATCAAGACAGACACGTCAGAGCCGCTGTAAAGGAAAATTCCTCTCTCTCTTTTTCACTGCACTCTGACCATGTGCATAATGCAGTATACATCCACACAAACACACATATCCTCTGATTCCCTCAAAAACACATGCACTTCATTCACAATCATAGGTTTTCCTTTTGTGACTACAAATGTGCGTTATGCATAGGAGCTGTTATCAAGTTGTTCCCTGAAAACACTGCATTGAATCAGACCTTTGTCCCTCAAGTTAATGCATTTAAGGTGAATGTATTAAAAGATAATGACATGTATTGATTAGAAATTCATTAGTGTCAGGGCTAAGATGTGTATATTAGTCAAAACCCCTCTAGCCTTCGATAAAGACTGCAGTGTTTAAAATTGCAGAGCATAGATTTGATACTGTGTATGGCAGAATGTAAACAAATCAAAACACACTTAGGCACAACAGACTATACACAGCACAAGTTTGATCATTCTGTTGTAAGGATTCTCTGTAGAATATGTTGGTCTGCCATGAATGATTATTATAATAACAGCCAGAGGGATGCTAAAGTAAGTCCAGTTATTATAAGAATTTCTAGCTGAGGTGCTTTCTAAGAACTCCTGCACATGTTTTTAATACACTTTATTGTGGTGTGGTCCCTACATGTGCAGTGATTAGACTGTTATCTTTCTCAGTAGTCAGGCGTAATTTGTTTGTCCACACCATTACAATAACATGAGACCAGGGCACACACCAACAGTCGATATCAGTGTAATTATTGGCCAAGATGAAAGAACTGAAAAACATTAAACATTAACAGTTCTGTCTATGGTTCAGAATCAACACAATTCCATTCTTACTCACACTGAGGGCTTTTTGCTCACCCTCTCTCTCTCTCTCTCTCTCTCTCTCCCCCTCTTATTATGGTTAGAAAGCCCATTTTTGAATTGCAATTCTTATTTACAGAGAAAATGAAATGTAGGAAAGCGAATAATTAACCTGAGTGAAATTTTGTATTGTGAAGTGTTGTGTATAAGTGCTTAGTAAAAATCTGATATTCAGCCCACTGTGGTAGTGTCTGAGCTGAGCTCTGCTTGCTGTGGTTACGGGCATGAATGAAGCTGTCTTGACTTGACCCACATCACCCCTTCCTCAACTCCCTTTCAGTTCCTGTCAGTCGACCAGTTTCCTGCTTAACTTGATATGGCAACAAGGCTGACCTATCAGATACCCCCCCCCCACCTCGTGCCCTCCGGGTATTAGTGCTGTAAGTGACTGTACCACATCCCTGAAAACACCAGCAAGTCAGCAAAACTAAAACCTGTTCCTAAAATGCCATGCAGAGTAACACTATCCCTCATCAACATACAAAGAATGGAAGCAGCTCAGCGAATCTCTAACCTGTTTCCTCTAGCATCCCAATATCATCCTACATGATCCAACATTAACTATGGCTTCAGGTATTATTTCCTAAGTCATTCATCTGGATTTGACTCAAGACACTGACAGGGTTTTTCATTATCTGTTCTGATCAACCCGGATCTGTGAGCAAAGGAATCGTAAATCGCTTTTTTTTTTTTTTTTCCACAGGATGAGTGCCACATGTCATTATAAAGAGGAATCATACAACTATACAGTGCTTTGGAAAATGAGTAAAATGTGTGGGGCTGTACAGTACACCTCGTGAGAGGGAAAATTAAAACGCTGTCTGATTGGTCCGTTCTCGGAAAATCAACAGCAAGGTTCCAGCGGCCCTCTCTTCCGCTATAAAGTAGACAAACAAACAGGGGGAAGACAAACGGAAAGAGAAAAGACGAGGACGAAATGAATGAATGTAGCGAGTGTTGAGAATGCCCCTGATGTGTTTACCATTTTTAGTTGGTCTCCTCCTTTCATTTCCATTTCCATTCCGTTTCGACTAGTTTTCTTGTAAAGACATAGATGAAAGCGCTCATCAAACTCCTCAGCTCATCAAGGCAAGTGATGATGTGATGATATCAAATAAACTCACACTCAAATACATGTTGTTTTTATTACTGCAGCGTGAATGAGGAGCTTGCTGATCCAGACAAAATGTCCTCTTTGCAAAACGTTTAGCTGCCCTCGGCCCCACAGTTCAGATTTAAACAAATTCCTACATTTCATAACTCTGTTGGGACCTCCAGGAACTCTGACGCACTTTTCTCTGTTTCTCTGTACCCTCTCTGTTCCCTCTTGAGGCATGTGCTACTGGCCTTCCAGAGCTCATGGTATTCCTGAATTTTGGCCGTCTTTCTTGGAAATAGCCCTAAATTCGGGCTGCAAGCATTTATAGGCATAGCACAGCATTGGGCAACAATTGGAAATATATCATAAAATGGAGGCAGGTATACAGCCTGAGGAGAATTTATAGATATTATAGAGAGCGTATCCCTCATAGAATACCCCTCATTTACAATAAATGCTTAATATATTCTAGGGGAGGGCTTTTCTTGCTGCTGGTTTTATTATAATAGTTATCCGTGCATATAAATGAGAAGCACTCTATTTAAACTACACGTGGCTCTTTTTCTGGCAGAGAGAGAGAGAGACAGAGAGAGAGAGAGAAAATGAAAAAGCTTCCCCTGAAATGCTTCAATGCACTGCCTGTACCAAGGTCATGTTCAGAGCAGAAAGCCTTAGCCTGTCTCTCTGTCTGTCCCATTCTCTCTTGTTCTGTTTCTGCCAGCTACACACTCCACAAAAACAGAAAGTGAAGGTACAGTCAGGGCAGCGGCCCTACCAGGGCCAAGCTGGAAACTACAACGCTACAAGGAAAATACAAGTCCCATGGGAGCAGTGGAGATATCTGGGTACAAATAAGGACAAAATAACATTGCTGTAATAGGAACAGTTTGCATGCACTGAGGGTTACTGAAAAACAACAATAGATAATCCCAGGCAACTCAACACCCAAAGCCATGAGAAAGCATATGTAATGTGTGTTTTCGCTACAGCTGCATTTGTTTAAACTCATTCTTAGCGTGGTTCAATTATCAGCATGTTTGAGTTGGTATGCACTAATGGTGTACTATTGCATTTAGTTTGACACATGAACCTTGTTTACTCGTTGCATAACCGGCAAAAAGACGAGAGAATGTACAAAGCCTCTTTGAAGATTCGTTTACACTGCTATGCAAAGAAATACCATGCTTAAATGTGTCCCAACAGTATGTATATTATTTACTAGAGTTGGCTAAATACTACAGTTCTTTTATGTTATCAGTGAAAAGTATTATGACAGATCATACACACTTTTCAAGTCTGCAGTACTCTTTATTAAATCTTTTGATGAACAGATTTGATTTCTCCCAACACATGTTTTGACGGCGATAGAATTACAGCACCACAAATATGGGACTCTCACTGATGGGATGAATCACATATAAACAGATTACTCATAACATGGTCACAGATGAACAAACAAACTCTGAACTAACCCCTGGGAGAGTTGATATCATCAAAACGGTCAATCAAAAATCTATGACCAACACACACACTGCGTAGCAGTTGCATAGGCCATGACTAGGTTTTGGTTTTATCTTTAAAATCACTATGGTTACACAGCATTGCTAATTACTGGCTGTAGAGTTCCCTGATGCAATCTGGTCTCCCTTGATTTTCAGTTACAGAGAAATGAATGGGGAAAAGGTGGAGTGCTGTATTATCACATTAGAATTACATCTGCTTGTGCCCCACAAATAAAAAACAAAAAAACAAAAAATCAAATGAATAAATAAAAATGAATAAAACTTTTCGTGTAATGCACAGAATGATGATAAAACATATGGCAAAAATAAAACTCCTTTTTTTTTTTTTTGCTCTTAGAGATTTAATCATTTAAATTTCTGCAATTACCTCCAACAGTTTACAACTTACTCTTAGTTAGTTTTTTGTTTGTTTCCAAAAAGTCCCGGGAAATCCACAACAGTATCTGTTGAGTCAAGGATGAATAGCATACTGTTTACTGTAAATGAAAGACCATATTTATGCCAAAGACATCAATTTGCCAATCTACAGTGTGTGTACAAGCGTGCATGTGTGTGTGTTCGTGTGTGTGTGTTCATGCATGGAGTCTTGTATTCGCCCCGCACATTCTAGGTGCTCCCATTAGGTTTAAGAGCCAGTGCTGACTCTGTTGATCATTAAGCCAAATCTGTCACCCGCAGGGAAATATAACTCTAAAAATGAATCATTGTACAACCATGTCTGACCAATCTAACATGATCTGACCTAATCTGGCACAATGGTGAAAAACAGCAAATATTTACAGGAGTAACAGAGAGCTTATTCTGCAATACTGCTAAAATTCCATCAGTCAAAACTTAGCCTACCAATAACACCAGAGTGAAATGCATCACTCAAATTTAGGACTTCTGCCACGATGACCATGAACTTGGATAAGACCCAACACAAAGTTTATGAGTGGTTGTGTAGATACTATATACAGTTACCATACTTGGCTACATATGTAAAACTGAGTGGAAACCATGTTTGACAAGGAAGAGGTTCCTGCTGACTCTGAATCGGAATTTATAATCCAGAACTTCAACTAAAGTCTAAATGATTACGAGGTGAAACGCTAAATGTTTGGCATTCAGATTAACTGCTTCTAGCTTCATCGACCACATCACTGCACACCCTCAAACCGACAATAAACTTATTCAAAGTTTATAAGTGCCCTGAAAACCAGTGTTGATCTTCTCCCTTGCATATTTGCTTAAGCAGAGGCTCAGACAATGAAAGTTACTCACAGTAACTTATGGGAGGTTAATAAGTACTGAGCTGAATTCATTATATGTTGCTCAGTTAAATGTGCATTTACCGGGAAGAATAACATTATACGGAAATGACTAAAAGCGAATGTTATCATAACCTCTCAAAGTGAGTGCTGTCATAACTATGATACATAAAGCACCATTGGCTTTGCTAAAAGTTGGACATTATTGGACTGTTGGACATTTGGCAAAAACTTGCCAATATCAAGCTGTGCAACAGGCTCTTGCTCTCTCCCTTGCAAAGCAAGTAGCTTATTCATAGTAAAATTATAAGTGGAAGAGGCAATGCATAACTGAACCCAGAACAACCCCAAACAGAGCAGAGATACAAGAATGTGGAGTATAACTAATAGAGCAACATTTTTTTCATAATCAAACAGTGAATTACATATACAGCCAGTCAACCTAATTTTGGCCAAATAGTTTGTCCCTTTAGCAGCATTCAAACAAACAGCTAAAACTGATGCTCCAAACAGATAAAAAGGGTCGAATAAGATCTTACTGGAAATCAGCCTCCGACTATGACCTGAAATTTTCAGCCTTCCAGAACTGTTTATCCCTCTACTTGATGCAGCCTCTGCTAAAGTCTGTTTCAGTGGAGTATGAGTGCCCTCTAGTGGCCACTGAAGTACAATACATACATAAACGCTAGAAGCTGAAGAACCATGGAAAACGAGTACATTGGGACAGAGAGGAAAGGAGTTACCTAAGTCTAATCATACTGAACCTGAGTTAGACTGTGAAAGGAAACCAAAAAGCTGGGTCTTTTATGTGCAAGAACTAAGTTCCTTTGTGCGTGCATCTTTATGTAAGTATTTAATTCTCCCTGAATTCAACAGTTAAAAAGGATGTGAGTGCACATTAATGTAATTCTGGTACAGTCCATTTGCACTGAACATGTTCTGTCTACACTTATGTGCAGTTATAGGTGTGGAGTGAGGGTATATTTTAAATACATGTAACCTTGGCGGTGTAAACCCAATATAAGTAAAAACACATACATAGACAATTGAGCTCTCTGTCTTGGAGCTGTCTAGTCAAAAAGATATAGGATAAATTTCTCATCTGAACCAAACTAAAAATAATAACTATAATTACTTGCTATGGTGAAGAAAGTAGTGTATATTTCAAACTCTGATCAATACCTCTAAGTATGTTGTGATGCATATGCAAACATACACAATCTTTGTTTCTTCACAATCATGCAAACTGTGTATGGGATCAAGCTGTAAAAAAAGAAAAAAAAGAAAAAAAAAAAAGACCAAGAGGCCAGCACCTTCATAGTGTGGTCCAGTAAAAAGTTTTGTCTTTAGCTGCTGAGGTTAAAATTTATGTCATTTCTGGATTTAGGACCAAGATGCTTTTCAACAGTAGAAAGGTTCAGTGGTGCCAGCCTGTATAGTTGGTATGTTCTGAGTTGTCCTTTAGTGGCGCTTACTCTCCAGGATGCCCCTCCAGTCGTCGGCCCAGGAGAGGAGGCGACGCTGGGTAGGGCTGGGAGGTAGGTGTTTGTTATGGCAGGCAGTGAAGAGAACATGCTCCCAGCTTGGGTTGGGCTCCACACCTGCCCCAAGCCAATCATAGATATTGTGATGACAAGATGAAGTTGTAAACTCGAGGACAAATGTGCCAACACAGAGTGTAATCTTTAGCTTTCTATTTATAAAACAGGCAGAGTTAAGCTTCAGAAGAAAAAAACGTAAGTGTATATTTGTACCTACCTTGTATATCTGGCTTGTCGTCTATAAGGATATCGCCGCTCACGACTGTTTTGTCCCTTGTCAGGATGACATGCTCCAAAAAGTCATAGCCTAGATGTTTTTCTATCCACGCATACTACACACATGTCCACACACACACACATACAGATGTATGTTTTCATAAAAACTGAGTCTTCCCTTGACTCTCATTCAAATCAAAGCCACAGTAGGTAAAAGCCTAATCTAGAGTGACTTTACAGCCAACTACGGCACAGTGAAAAGTTTGAAACAATTACTCACCTTTTCATATGGACAATGGCAATAATGTTTTATTGGACTCGTGCAAATGAAGACATCTGTACTGAGAGAAGAAAGAAGAGAGGAGAGGAAAAGAAAAGAATCGTTTTTTTTGTTTGTTTTATTTATTTTTTTTTTTAGAACATTAGAACATATGACTCATGTATGACCCATTACTTGGTCGACCAACATCTGCCCCGCAAACACTGATAAGAAAAACATGGATAATTCATAATAGCAATAAACTGGTCAACTTGACAGCTGACTCAGTGCCTCATAGATAAGGATATATTTCTACTGTATATGTATTTTGATCAAAGATCGATGATTGTGGTGTGAATGTTCCCTCTTCCCTCTGAGGAACAGCTAGAAATTTCAGTAGCAGTCTTTGGAGGTATTATTTATTTGTGAGTCTTTAAACCTCACTAAAACACATGATCTGTAAACATACTTCTCCATCTTAGACATCTCCTTCACAGCTTCCACACCTCCAGGAAGGGGTTCCAGTTCAATGAAGAAATCCTTTGACTCCCAAATGCTAATGGCCTTCTCCTAAAATGAAAACAAAATCTACTAATATCTTTATTTTTTAACACAGTTAACAGATGAAGTGGATACACAGCTGACAAATACATGCTCATTTGATCTCCATCCCGTGAGTGGCTGTCAGTGAAACAGTCATTTTCATAACCAGCGTCTGTTTGATGTGCGGACACTTCGATATTTACACCGAACTGACTGGGATGCAAAAAGAGATATAAAAGTCATAGAGTGAAAATATCGTGTCCTGCATAAACACTTACGCAGAGGTCACTTCTCAGCTGCCCATACTGAGTTGATACCCAAAATCCTCTTCGATCCTCCAGAGTGATATACGGTTCGTTTGGATACCTTGCCCTGTATTTCTTCAGGAATCCTCCTTCAAAATCCGCTATAACACCGTCCATATCCACGAGAACTCGTAACCTCTTGTTGGAGGAAGACATTTTCGAACATAGCCTGTATTGGCAGTGAAGTGAGGAAGTCTTTCTCCCAAGGAGGCGTACAATCCACGGCAATGTCATTATTCGCGGAAGGCTTAACGTTAGCTCCGTTCAATAATATCTCGACTGATAAGACCGTTCGAAAGTCCACAAACCTTAAAACCGCGTTGTTGTTGTTGTTGATCAGTACAACAGGGTTTCATTTACGTGGTTTCCCCAAAAGCACTTTTGAATGGATAGTAGTTAGTAGTAAGTCGTTGGCTAAGTTAGATTTCTTTTCCTTTCTTATATTACTATTTTCAGTGTCGCTAAGCTAGTTGAAAGCATTAACCAGCTTAGTTAGCCACCAGCAAAATAGGTTGGTCATGCGGATTTTGCTGGGGTTCTAAACAAGTCCCTCTAGATGTGTTTCTTTGTTTGTACTGTGTTTTGTTTTTGTTTTCAGGTGGTCAAAACATAACGATCAATGCTTTTCCGATGGACGGTGCTGGATTGTAAACAGTTGACCTCTCTCTCCATTCCCCTGTCCACCACTGCATTAGTGTTTGTTTACAACCGAGCAAATGTATGGCGTTCGGGTGAGACAAACATGCAGGTCAAATTCTGCAATTGGTTGGGGTGTTCGCTAGAGGAAAAAACAAAGCAAACAAAACAAAACATGCTTTACATTCTTAACATTTGTCTAAATAGTCTGCCTGGTGCCTTTACTGCGAGTCAAGCAAAACTTAGCAGCGTTTGATCCGGAAGAGTTACATATCAGCTTCCGATTCTTTTTAACAAAATAAAAATCCTTGTATTAGCATGCCCCCAAATGTAGTTTATCATATATGAGGGAATATTGGCTATTCAAACTTATGAGCTCAGTAGAATTGTCAATTTCAAATCGCGAAGGAAAACATGCAATTTCAATTTTACTCATACTTTTGTTTGATGATTCTAGTACATATTTGTGGATATAGTTAAAAGGAAATGATATGTGCTATGCTTTCAAGTTATCGACTGTGTCAATAATGAAACTTTATAAAAAGATATATCTTTAAGGGGAAAATAAGCAGTCAGCTGAAATAATTATGTAATTTAAGGTTGTCTCAGAAGTTTTTTTCCTCTCAAAAATTATTAAAGAATTGTTAGTCTTGTCAAACAGTGTTCATAGGAACCCCATCACTGAATTAAAGAGCTGCTGTATTCAAAAACACCCTTGTCAGGAACTCTCTCGTCACCACAGCTGTTTTTTTTTATATGTCACTGACTTATTTGAGCAAATATTATTCTTGTTCGACTAAATGACCAACAAAAGTTGTTTTCAGTGACACTATGAGATTCCTTCAATGTATACAGAACAATGTCTTATTTAAGAAAACCCATAAAATCGGACATACTACAGCGGCATGTAAGAATCTGTGTAAATATGACTTATGTACCATGCTCACTCCCATTGCACGGAGAAAACATAGTGAGATATGATCCTCATTTGATGCCTCCAGTCAGAAAAATGTCATAGGTCAAGAGAACATAGAAGATTTCTTAAATGTATTTAGAAATGCAAATAGAGATACGCGACATGGGAATGCCAGACACACTACATTCTACGAGAAACTGAGTTGCTATAATCAAATTCCGACTGTATTTTCCAATGACTGATCTGTAATGTAATATGTAATATCAACTTCCTCCACTACTGATGTGTATGTTATGATTAGTATGCTCAAGATTAACTTCTCGCGATACTTCACTGTTGGTGGCGGCTGTGGCCCCATCCCTTCTAGCTTGCAGAGTTGTTTCTGGCATTTGAATGAAAATCGTTCTGAGAAGACTGCCTCATACATCTGCGTGATAATGGCTTCAGCTTTGGAGCAGTTCGTCAACAATGTGCGGCAACTCTCTGCGCAAGGTATGTTCGTTTACAGAGCAAATTAGAAATTTAAGCGATTAGCGCCTGTTAGCTAAAGCTAAGCAGTGTATTGCTAGGCTGCAGTGTTGCTAACTAGCATAGCTATGCTAGCTAGCTGTATAGTCCAAGGTAGTTATACTAATGTAGCTAAGGGTAGCCAAGTGCACAAGGAGATTTTTAAGCTACCCTGGCACAACATCTAGCTCGTGAACTAGCAACTAGCAGTTAGCCAGCTAGCCTCGTATTTTGCTGTCATTATGTAAACACAACTGTAGACGAAGTATTTTGCATATGATGTTGAAATCTGAAGACAGCTACATTGCTTTCTCGTAGCGAAGTGGGGCTGCTATTGCTAATTTGAACAAAATTCGATTAAGTTGTTTTGTGAAAATCCAAAAATCTCTCTATCCCTCTGAGAAATGATGCTAGTTAGCACGTTAACATTTTGGGCAATCGTTCCACCCCCAGAATAATTATGATTGGATGGAATTGCGAAAGGCCTAAGATAATTGGTAAAGAAATGTCAAATCTACTTCCCTTATTCCAGGGCGAACGTGAGACGTGCAGGCCTTAAGTGACGGTTCCTCAAGCTTTGACACTGTAGCTATGAATCTGGTTGAATAAAAACGCTAAATTCCATTGAATAATTTTGAAAGGTCCCCGACTTAGTTCAGCCTCGTGCTATAATATAGATTTTGCTTTTAGATATCAAGGCCCAGGAGAACAGCCTATTGTCACAACATTATGCGCTACATGAATTTCTACACTGCAAGGGATTTTAATTTTATTAATGCCATGTATGTGAAGAACTTACTCAAATTTATTAACAAAAAAAGATTCTAACTGCCAACAACTTTAGAAACATATTTAACATGTTACCATGTGTTTAGGCTTTTGTATGAAAGCTATTAATTCTTAGTTGAGAGAGAATTGGTAGACCAGCAGGCCAGTGAAATGTGTTCTCTGCAATTCCCCGTCATATCAACTAGAAACACTGAATATAACTTCAGTTTTGCATAATTTCAACATACATGAAATCTTAAGGTCTGCTATTGCTTTGTCCTCTCAGGTCAGATGACTCAACTTTGTGAGCTGATCAATAAGAGTGGGGAGCTGCTGGCTAAGAACCTGTCCCACCTGGACACTGTGCTTGGGGCGCTGGACATCCAGGAGCACTCCCTTGGGGTGCTGGCTGTGCTGTGAGTCAATGATTTGAACTCAGTTTGTACTTAAAATTTGTTGAGTGTCTCAGAGGATTACTGTTGTCAACAAACAGGTCTTGTAGAACAACAGAGTCATTGTCAAGACGTGTTTGTTGATTTGTGATGGGTGCAAATTAGAATGTGGTGTTTGAATGGCTAGTTAACCTTTGAATGTTTTGCTTAATGCGTCTGTAAGACCTGGAGACATCTTTTCAATTTGTAAAAATGGCTCTTTAAGCCCAGGTCGTGACCGTAAGAATACAAATATACCCTGTGTTCTGAAAAATCACTCCTGTTTAATTTGTGCCTATTCTATATTACATTGGCTTCAGGTTTGTCAAGTTTTCCATGCCAAACATCCCAGACTTTGAGACACTGTTTTCCCAAGTGCAACTCTTTATTAGCACCTGCAACGGAGAGCACATCAGATATGCAACGGACACTTGTAAGTGCAGACTTCCCCACACTGTAAACAGCTCTTCTTTTTGTATATATATTTTAATATAGAAGCATAAGTCAAACAGATTTATGGAATTTCTATATGGAAGTACTTTCCTCAGTGTTCCTCTTTTATCTTGACTTACAGTTGCTGGCCTTTGCCACCAGTTGACAAATGCCCTTGTAGAGCGGAAACAAGTAAGGCAATATTTTATGTGTTTGAATGACATTTTGAATAGCATACAGATGCACTCTTTTATTAAAAACAAAAGTGAAAGAACAATAGATAAAAATGTTTGCTGTCTTTACAGCCATTGCGGGGGATAAGCATACTCAAACAGGCAATAGACAAAATGCAGATGAACTCAAACCAACTTACCTCAGTTCATGCAGACCTTTGTCAGGTAGGTAAATCCAAAATAAGAGCCACTATACATAAAATATATAAAGCTACCGTATTATACTGTGGGTGCTCCTCTGGAATGACCATTGCACACTGCATTTATACCATGAAATTTAAATATAACTTTGCCATGCATTATACTCCTACTCTTTATAACACGTAGCCCCTGTTTCACTCGTTCAGTGCTAACAGAATATCTGTTGTTTCCTTCACTCATCCGCTCGTAGTTATGCCTGCTGGCAAAGTGCTTCAAGCCTGCCGTTCCTTTTCTGGAGCTAGATATGATGGACATCTGTAAAGAAAATGGAGCCTATGACGCAAAGCACTTTCTATGTTACTACTACTATGGAGGCATGATCTACACTGGTCTGAAGAACTTTGAACGGGCACTGTATTTTTTTGAACAGGTATATCTGTGATGCGTACCTCAGTTTAGCATTTTACTATGGTGCTGCCTTATACAGTGCTTCTCCTTAAGGTTAAACTTTGTGCCTACATTACAAAAATTTGAGTTCTCAATAAAAAAAAAGCAGTTTTTACTGACTGTACATTTTGATGTACAGTCACCATAAAAAAGTTATGAACTCTGATATGATTTTTGTAGACCCCGTCATATCTTTCCTTTTCTCCGCAGGCAATAACCACTCCAGCTATGGCAGTCAGTCACATAATGCTAGAAGCATACAAAAAATACATACTGGTCTCCCTCATCCTCCATGGCAAAGTACAGCAACTCCCCAAGTACACATCACAAATTGTGGGCAGGTTCATCAAGGTAAACATATGAGGAGAATTGTTGTGAGGACTTGTTCATTTAAGCATGGAAATAACTGCATTAACAGCTATCAGTCTGTAGACATGTTCAAATGCCATTTATGACATTTGTCTGCACCTGCTTTGCATATTGAGAGTGTTAAGAGTATTACATACATACAAGACAGTTTCAAACCCAAATGTACATGGAATAGTTGTCTCTGTAGCGTTTAAAAATGTTTATTTTGGTATTTTTTTTTGTAACACTGTAATGTTGGGTGGGCTTGTACATTTTAGATTTGGATTATCATTGGCCTTCAGCGGATGGAATTGAGTAATGTGTTTATGTCTTCGCAGCCCCTCAGTAACGCTTATCATGAGCTGGCTCAAGTTTACGCCACCAATAATCCAGCAGAACTGCGCAGTCTGGTGAACAAGCATAGCGAGACGTTTACAAGGGACAACAACATGGGCCTGGTCAAGCAGTGCTTGTCCTCACTCTATAAAAAGAATATCCAACGGCTAACAAAGGTCTGAGAGGAATTACTAAGTATAATTCAAACATTATTGATAAGAGTTAATGAGAATATATGTCCATCATAAACATTCATGGGAGGCAGCCTTCCCTGCGCACCTTTAGGTCAAACATAAGAGATTTGAAATGTTTATGACGTTTAAGGAAGGGTTTGATCTCATCTGAATATAATGCGTAGTTTTCTATGTGAGGGTTTATCTTGGTGAGCAGATTGTGTGACCGCAATAAAGCGAATTAATGACTGTTAATGACTGAAACTGTTTTGTGCTGAGAGCGGTTTTTCCCTATTCATAATGTTGATGTTGAAAGTGTTTTGAAATGAGATGCACTCTAACGTCATCATCTGTTTTGCAGACTTTCCTGACACTGTCCTTACAGGACATGGCAAGTCGAGTGCAGCTGTCAGGCCCACAGGAAGCTGAGAAATATGTTCTTCACATGGTAAGGGAACATGTCAACATCTTGCATGCACTTTTTCATGCACCATTTCATTATAATTACATGTAAAAGTACAAATATTGTACACATCATGATAAAAGATTCCATTTTTGGGGACCAGTCATCAAAATTGCCTCAAATACTAAGTATATGACACAGTCTAAGACAATTCTTCAGCGCTCCGTTGGCGTGGCTGAAGACCGGATAAATCTTTTGGTATTGTACACTTCTGGCATAGTTTCAGCGCAGTTTAGCATGACTGCAATGAAATCAAGACTCTGTTGTGTTTTGACCCAATTGAACGTTCCGTAATCTTTGGAAAGTAATAATCAAATCCATCCTTAATCTCTTGTCTGCGACAAAATGTCTCTTTTCTATTGTTGCATTCTTAATTGTCCCGTTATTTGTAGATCGAGGATGGAGAGATCTATGCCAGCATCAACCAGAAAGATGGTATGGTCTGTTTCCATGACAACCCAGAGAAATACAACAACCCTGCAATGCTCCACAAAATTGACCAAGAGGTTTGTAATAATACTCTTCAGACTTTACTGCTTTGCTCCCATCTACATAGGGCTTGTGTTGAATGTGAGGCAAAAAAAAGAACTTTATGGGAAAATAAAAGCTGCCATAATTTTCGCCTTCACCACCCAACTTCTATCATTTTTTTTTTTTTTGTCCTTGGAACTACTTTCCTTGTCTCCTTTGGCCACCAGTCCTATTCATAAGAGATGCACAGATGCAAGCGTGTATAACTACAATAGATAGTAGGACATTACTGTCCTCTTCATTAGAGAATGGACACATGTGACACATTAAATTCTATGCGTAAAAACATTATTTTTATTTTTGCACTGCTTTGAATGGGAATCACAGATTTCAATGACCGCTCAAGTGAAGATTTAGATTTTGAACAGCAAATGTTCTTAAACATGTCCAGATTTTTTTTCCCCCCCTGTTGTTTTGTGATGGTCCTTGTATTTGTCAAGGTGATGCCCTCCACATGATGGAATTGTTTACTTTGGTCCATTTGTTTATACCTCAGCCGGAGTGTAATGTATATTCCAAAAGGAGATGTATTTAATGTTGCATTTTTATTCAGCTGATTTTTTTTTTTTTTTGCATTATGTGAATTGCTGCATTTTCAGCACTGCATCAAAACAAAGCATATGTGTCACTTACATAACAGGGAGTGGTGATCTTATCAGTCCACCATAGGGCTGAAAACCTGTCATGACTTGAAAACAAATGGTCTTGGCAATGACCTCCCTTCTTTATCTTTTCTGTGTTTGTATAGTTATGATTGCCTGTTTATTATATATTCTGCACTTCTTTTCACTGTGTCACACCTCTTTAATAAGCTATACTCAGGCTGTCTCCATGTCTGGTTCTAGATGGTGCATTACTCTTAACCAGAATTTCATGCTGCAGTGAAGTGCAGTTTTCTTTATATTTTATGTTCGTGTTTTCTGAACAGATGCTGAAGTGTATAGAACTGGACGAGAAGTTAAAGTCTATGGATCAGGAGATCACAGTAAACCCTCAGTTTGTGCAGAAGGTAAGGGATCGCTCCTAGCTGACACACTTAGCACGTTTAATCGCAAAACACTTCAGCTCTGAAATCAGTATTATGATAAAGGATCTTATATGATATGAATGACATATCATATCTATGACAGGATAAGTCTTCCTGTCAGGTCCGAGTTTAATTTCACATGTCATCTTGTTAAAAATGTTTATGCTCTTGTCTTTAGCTTTCATTACCTCATTAATCCTCCCGATTTGAGTCGTCTTTCATTGTAAATGATTATTGATTGGATGACAGAGGTTATTTTGTTCTTCCCTGGGTGTCCAGAGCATGGGAACACAAGAGGACGATGTTGGTAGCAAGACGTCAAGCTACTCCTGAGGACGTTGGATTGATTGGGAGGAGCACAATCCTGCCTCATATAACTTGGAACACATCCATAAGAGGAAGATCTATTGAGCATGGACAATATTGGAAGAAAACATGAATTTGTGAAATGATCATTTGGTTCTTTTACAGTGTCTGAAGCACCTAAACACAAAAAAACAGTTTTGTCAGTGTTTTATTTATCGAAGTTCAGGTTAAAAAGCCACTGCTGCATTAACAACATTAACAATAAAAATCTGAACTCCTGTGTTCAAAACGATGTGATTAATCATCATTACTTTAATTTGTAGATTATCTATATATAGATGTTTTTGTTTGGTTGAGAATTTTGTTGCGGATGACTGCAGTGCATGAACTCCACAATTCTGCTCGTTTGATCAGTTGAACTCTAATGTGCATCACTTGGATACACTACTGGACAACCCAGAATATATCATCAAAGTCGGCTGTATGAAGTGACTAAAAGGTATTCATTAAGCTGCACCTTGGCAATCCAATTGGTCAGCTAGATGTTCGCTGACTTACTATACAGAGGTCTGCTTCTCGTTGTCTTGCCGTTTTATTTTTTCACGGATTTATTTGTGAGTTACATATGGCTTAAGTCAGTTGTTTCGGGTTCAGATAAAGTGTGCGCCTTAATCGTAGAATTGGCGTGTTTCCATGAAAACAACAATGAATATGCAGTTTTCCCGAACATTTCGCGCTTTATTATAAGGAAAAAATAGCACGCATCTGAACTGCCAGAATTACTTAATCCCTACTCACTGTAGGTGCCAATTAAATCAGACAATAAACTCTTAGTCAATCGCAATTAAGGCGTGATCATTTGTGACAGCCATTTATCAAATAGAGCAAGAAGTGTGCAAAATTTAATTTGAACAGTTTTACGTGATCAAACCCCTTGGTAGTATTCCAGTGTTTGCTGGGTCAAGATAAGCTTATGTATTAGCATAATATGCAACTGCATGTAAGCGACTGGTTCAGGACACTTTCAAAAATCTCCATCGGAAGTGACGCACCGGCGCAGGTCCTATAAAGTCAACAGTTGATAAACAAGTAGAATATCTATCGGATGTTGGAATCAGGGAATATCATTTAATCTACTCCAAATTTGTTGTATAAATAAGAATAAAGTTGAAAGCTTTAGTACCGAATAGGGCTATGGGGAGGTTTGTGCATTAGACTGTTTGGTTCACACTATACGACTGTTTTTAAAGAACTCAACTTACTTCAAGAGACTCGGGATAGTGCCTTTTACATTGTAGTTGATTGACATCTTGAGACACTTCTTGATGCGTTTTCTTTGTAGCCAATGGGAATTTTTCTAATGAGTGTATACGCCTTTTAACAAAGAAAGACATGTTCTGCCGCCAACCATATTGTAGTTCTTCTCTAAAAAAGGGCGGGTTTTGAAATGAAACGACACAGATAACCGCCAATCAGATTCAAGCATGAACAAACCTCTGCCTATCACAACACGACGCTGCAAGGATTGTATCGCCCACGGTGTTCTGTTGAATTCCATTGCCGTCCATTAAAACAAACGACTTGGGAAAATACATGATGAAAGTGGGTATAATAAGACCTACATTTCCGACATTGGCATAATAGCAGAACTGTCATATTTATGGTATAGGAAGCCCTTCAAGGATTGCCTTAATGTGTTCCGCACGCATCTTCGTCAGTGCCGTGGCTCCCTCCATAGCCTGCCGAATCGGAACAATTGGTGGATAATTCTCTCCTTGACTTGGTTGAGCACGTTTCGTCGTAAAAATATTTTACCAATCGAATGTCGTTTCTGTCATGAGTCCAGCCGGGTGCTCCCATGTGAACGTTTTCAAAGTGGACAACTGGAAACAAAATCTACGAGTCATATACCAATGCTTTGTGTGGAGTGGCACGGCTGAAACCAGGAAACGCAAGGTAAAACGAGAACGTTCAAACTGCATCAGAACTGAAACGCATCTTTGCATATGACACTGTGTCCCCGTATTTAATGGAACACAATCAGTTACCCCAAGCCACACATTTTGCTATTTGCAAATATTATGTATCTTCCATAGTCTGGTCAAGCTGAAGTTTCTGCTGGTGAAATATACTAGTGGACGTGACGTTTCGGTTGGCCTGGGCAAGCTTTCGCAGTAACTAGAGGTGTGATTGACAGGTAGGGGGTAACGCAGTGGCCAGCATTAACTTTGCGTGATGTTAAAATGCGGACTGTCGATAACGGTTAGTTTAGTGGGTGAAAGTTTGTTACAAAGAACGAATCAGTTGACGTTGACATGTACCCCCACATTATCAGTCTCAGCTGTTTAATTTTTCAATGTCTAGTACGATAAACCTCTAAACAACCGCCCTAGTGACTTCTGGAAGGAACACACTATTCTAGTGCCAACTGCATTTTCAATTTGATTGCTGACCATCCGAGAGCCCCAATGCAGCAAGTTGATCATTGGAAATAAGGGCGTTTTTATAAGATCTTCTCAGTCTCTTTGGATGCATATGTATTTTCCCATCAAAGATTTGCGTATATACTGTGGTGATCTCTTCTGCTAAGTTACCGTGGGTCTCCACCCGGCCAGCACGCGACAGAACCGATTCAAGAATGATGCAGCGATATGAATGCAGTATGTACGTGGTGGAGCTTCCTGTCCGCCCGGTCGACAGTTGTTTATCACCCAGTCACATTGTAAATCAAGGCTAAGGTGTAATCATCACAATATTCTTGGTTCAAACAAACTGTCACTTCTGTCATCTCTAAGACATCTATTTCGTCCATTTAGCACGTCCCCCATTTACCCTCTGGATTATTTTATAACCGCTCTTTAGACGTTGCCTCGCACCCTCTAACCCAAACAAGTTAAATGCGTGTAGTTACTTTGGTTCAGAATATTTTAGGTTAGCGGCGGTCAACAAGTACTTGCAAAGCACATTCAGTGATTTAGCTAAAATCCTAGCACACGGGGTCAAACATGAGACTGCTGAACAAGCTAGGCTAGGTTCCCTGTAATTGTAGCAGAAATGACTGCAAGTGGACATATCAGTGATTTGCTGCATAGAATGTGCATTTTCAGTCTTGAACACTAGCCTTCCTCTTCACTCACTGCTTTTCAGCAGCTGCAGAGGTTGTGGTATTTGAGACATCACCAGGCACAAGGATTAGGAGCGGCTGTTATAAAAAGGGCCAGGGTTGTTGTATGGTACAGAACGTCACCATTCTAGTTAGACACTTGCTATCTTAGAGGAGCTTACTTAACAACATCAAGACCATTTTCCATTCATAGACATAAACCTTTAACACAGTGGAAGATGAGACCTGCCCTGTGGACGTGTGGTTGTACTGAGAGATGAATTATGTGGTGGGGCTCGCTCGCTTTTGATCTGTCGTGGTGAAGAGTGAGTGAAACAATAGGCATAAATACATAACCATAAACATTTGGGATGCATTCATCCCTGACTGCTTTTGTGTTTGACAGAAAAGAAAGTAACAGTGAGACAGCTTTTCATGCTGCGTTATGTTTTGCTCCGGTGCTTAGTTTGGAGAATCAGACTGCGTGAACGCACTAGGTAAGAATACTAGCATAGCTTAACGAGGACGGAGGACTGGCAGCAAACATGGAAAGAGGGCAATTTAAAATTACCTGGAAGCAAGTGCCTATGCCTTCCAGGCGCTTGATATGTGAGACCTGCCATTTTACATATGACCAGAAAATCACTGTGAGTGCATGACTAAATGGGAAAGGAAGGGAGAGAATCACCTCCGCTGGGTTCTGCTCAAAGGCTGACCTGGTTTGGCCTGATCCGTGTTGGTGCTTCAGCCGATGACCACACGTAAAGAATGACATCAAGAACCATTGGCCATTCAAAACCGCACACTTGTTTCTATCGAGAATCTGTCCCAAATGCACCCCAGTGCCATGGTTACAATAATTAAAGTAAATGGACACAGCCGAGAGAGGGAGAAAGAAAAACAAACACATTGACTGTGTAGGGAGGCAGTATTAATGAACCTGCGATTAGCTAATTTGTCTGTTTGAAAAACACCT
This sequence comes from Chanos chanos, assembly GCF_902362185.1. NCBI lineage: Eukaryota > Metazoa > Chordata > Actinopteri > Gonorynchiformes > Chanidae > Chanos > Chanos chanos. The sequence continues at coordinate 42,566,793 of NC_044499.1, read as the reverse complement.
CTTTCTTGTGTATGGATAAACAGAAACAGAAGAGACAGGAAAGGGAGTTTGTTAATAAAATGGAGAAAAAAAATGTCCCCTTGAACCTGTTTCTTACTGTACTCTCAGACATGACAATGTTACCATTTCATGTTGAAGGACCTAGAGTCTTGTGGTGAAGCAGGGAGGCTAGTTAGTTTCTACAGAGGGTGAGTTGTTCTTATTGGATAGGAACTATGTGTTTTGGTTTTAAACCCATTGTGCCTTTTATCATTTTATGGGTTCTGGGACATATCTTTGAAAATAAATTTGGAAGTTCCATTAAGGAATGTGCTGTTCTGCCGAACAGTTCTAGGATTTAAACTCAGTCTTATTAATTTGGTCCTAGCAGCTGTGACACATTGAAATGTGTTTTGAATTCTCCTCGTCTATTCCAAGTCCTTTTAGATTCATAGGGATAGTTCAGACCAGGCCAGACCAAAACCCATTCCTTTATTAATCTCTAATTTATTAGCAGTTTATATGTCTTTTATGGGTTAGTTGCACAGAATCTATGTTCCAAATTATGCTATGGGTCTCGAGCAGGCCATCAATAATTCAGATTCAATCCAACTGCTGGCTCTTATTCATAATCAGACATTCCCTGTGAGAATGGGTAGAATATATACTGTTATATAGTAGGATTCCACTTCTCTTTGAATCTTAAGGAATGATTTATACAGGAGCCAATAAAAGCCTGAAGGCTTCCTACAGTGGACCTGAGGAGCATGTCAGGGACTGTAGAACATGTTAATTCAGATAGAGAGGCTGATGGAGCTGAAGGTTGGAGGGGGATGTCTTACCTCACTACTGTTTTGTGCAGCTTCATAATTCACTGCGCTATAAATCCTTTAAGATGCTGTTTGTGACATGCGTATTAATGAAGATGGTTTGTATTTGTAGTAGGCCTATGCACAGTATATTGACTTTTTGTTTTAACGTTGTTATTCGATATTAACTAGCAAAGTTGTCAGACTTACTGAAAGTGTCCCAGCTTTGAATTCTTTTCTTGTTTTGGCCTATGTGTGTGTGTGTGTGTGTGTGTGTGTGAGAAAGTGTTCTGATTTCTGCAGAGAAGCGTTTGCCATCTATGTGGTGTTTGTCACAAAGCCAGGTGCTCAGGATTCACACATACATAAGGGACACAGGAGAGATGGACAAGCTCTCTTCACTAATTGTGTTCTCTTCACTGATACATCCTCGCCTCTCCTCTCCTCTCCTCTCCTCTCCTCTCCTCTGCTCTCCTCTCCTTCATTCCATGATTCTCTTTCATTCCCTTGCCCTCTCCCTTTTTCCTTTTCCCCTGTGTCTCTCTCTCTTCTCTCAGCTGATTTTATTGATTTTGCCTTTAGCAAGCTCATCACAGTAATACTAACTCAGAGGCAGTCAGCCCTTCCTCATCTGCATGCATTTGAACTGTCACCACCTATCCCCTATTATCTCTCTCTCTCGCTCTCTCTCTCTGTCTCTCCCTCTCTTCCTCCATCCCCTCTCCTTCTCTTTTTGTTCTTTAACTTGTCGTTCATGGCCCCCCTCCATTTCATTACCCACATGGTTCCTATTTGTGTCACTCATAGAAACAGCAAGCCACTGATTGGGTATTTGGTTGCCACAGCAACAGAGAGCTTTGTTTTGATTGGCAGTTTGATTACTGGACTGTATATAGAAGATTAGACCTATTGACTACTGGCACTGACCCTTCCTTTTGTAATGCGACTGACAGGCCGCTTTCTTTGTTACCTCGTTTTACCTTTATGACTGTCTTAGTGCCTGTGTCCAGAGATTGGCACACGGCTTTCCTGTGTATTCTGCTGTATGCTTTAGACAGCTGATCTGAGAGCGCTATTGAGCTAATAATGGAAGATGACCATACTGTTTCATCAATGGGTTATATAAGTCTTTTATGTGAAGTCATTGTGTTAGCAGGTGTAGATTTGAGACTTCATAGTTAATAAGCTCCTCCAGGCTAAGGGGCAGGTCTGTCATTGTTTAGCTCAAGCCCTTTGATGTTTCTGGGCAAACCGAAGATCTGAGGCTTGGCATTCTCACACCATTTTGTGTATATTGAATTTCAGACTTTGTTGAATTGCATGAGTGCTCATCTCTAATTTGTTTATGGTAAAATCAACGGAATCAGGTGAGAGTCAGTTTCCATGGGAGGATCTCTGACAGTTATGATTTCTCATGTAGGAGACACCGTTGCCGGTTCGCTCTGTGTCTACGTACCGACATCCGTGGACAGTAGTTTATGTGGCTCTGTGTTTGGGGTCTTGGACAGTCAGGCTTTGTTGGCTTATGCACTGGGCTTCTGCCTTTGCCAGAATGTGGCGGCTGAACTCTCCGTTTCTTTTGATGCCTGTTTCATTTAGTCTGCTGTGTTTCACTTCCGCGCTAACGCTGCAGCTAACAGAGGAGCCCTTCTCTCAGGCCTGCCTCAGGCTGATGTCATCTGACCCCCAGACCAGCCACATACTCTGCACTCTCTGTTTTTTTTGGGATTGTCCGTCTCTCTTTCTCTCTCTCTCTCTCTCTCTCTCTCTCTCTGCAGAGAATGATGGATGAGCTGTGCTTCTGTATGACACCCACTAGAGGAAACTCTAAGTCACACAAGGCGAGCTGTGTGACATCTTGCCCTCATTTGTCATACCCATCTTGCACCTGTGGTCTCTGAGCAAATTATGTCCAAGAGTGGACTGAGTGATCAATTTTACAGTTGGAACTGATGCTTAACAGCTTTAACACAACTGGTTGTGTGTGCGTGTGTGTGTATCTGTCTGTCTGTGTGTGTGTGTGTGTGGATGTATAGAGCTAGCAGCAGTCTTGTTGGAGGATGTCTCCCCTCCTTAGCTGTGTCTCTATTTCAGACAGGGCTCAGATCAATAAATCATCTAATAGGACATTAACAATGACAGGAAAGAGTGCTGACACCGTCAGCTTGCACCGAGGGAGGTTGGTGGCGAATGAGAAAAAGAAGAAAGGAGGTAATAAGTACAGTTTAAACGAAAAGAAGACAAGAATAGAGGTATTTGATTAGAGGATATGAAGTAGAGGATGAGCAAGAGGAAGAAATCAGAACTAAGAGTGATCGGAGAGTTGTTGCCTGAACCTGCCTCTGGGAATTAAAAAGAAACAGACATTTTAATTCCTTGCCTGCTCTATCACACCTTATTCGGCACATTAGATAGTTATCTTTACCCAAATCAGGTGTGATTGAGGGGAGAGATGTGAAACGTGCAGAGTCGCGAGCCCCTCGGAGCAGGACCGGGAAACCCTGGTTGAGATGGAGAAGGGTGTGTATGCAGGGAGAATGGGCCTTGCCTGGCATGACAGTGTCACACTGCTGCCCTGCAGACTGCTTAGCTCGGCATTGGTGGAGCCCAGTATTGAATTAAGTCCAGTTTAACTCATGGTTTGACACTTAACATTCTGGCATTCATCATCTTTGAAGTTACATCTGTTATCTGCTCTCTTGTAGTGTCTGTTTGAGTACGTGTTAGGTTTACTGAGCTCATTTTATCCCAGGTCTTTCTCTCTCCGTTTCTATGTCAAATTATCTTAATGAACGAGGGAGAAACAATGCCTTTCTCTCCTGTTTTTTCTTTCGCTCCTTCTCATCTTGCCTCTCCCACCCCCGGCTTCTCTCTTTTTCTCCTCGTTCTATACATCTAAAGAGGATCAATGTGTTTGTCAGCTTTCATCAGCGAGGAGTGTTTTTGTGTGTGTGTTTGGCTAGGCTGCTGCTGGCAAAGGATCAGCTATGTGCATCCACACATTCTGTTCTCCAGAATTGTCTTCACATAGGCCTCCTTCAGTTCAGATACTGCTCAGGCAGATTAGCAGTCTAAGGCAGGTTTGGGGGGCTTAATTTGGGTTATTTGCAGTGAAGTGTTCACAAATATAGACGTTCATTTGCACAAGAGATATGTTTTATGTTTTATATGCCTCATTGAGATAATAACGCCTTTCCCTTTTCACTGATCATATTGCTAATGGAACTTGTACGGAAGTGGAAGTGTTTTTTTTGCCTCTGCTTAGCATTTGGTTTTTTAGTAACACAGAACATGCTGAACTCCTTTCCTCACAGAGGTGTAGTCCTTTTCGGCGCACCACAGCGTTGGGTGGCGTGGCGTTAGGGGAATACGGGCGAGGCATGATGCAAGGCTGAAATGGGGTCTGTGCAAAAAATAGCTAGTCTTGAATCCAAAGCACATCCAAGTTCAGCGTAAGACAAAGTTTGTTTGTAAAAAAAAAAAAAAAAGTCGATGTTGTGAATCTCCCCTGTTAACTCGGATGAAATGTGAAATGAGGACAGTGTAATTAAATCTCTGTCTTTCCCTCTCTCTCTCTCTTTCTCTCTGCCTCTCTCTGTCTTCCACTCTCTTGTCCTCTCTCTATCTCTCTCTCTCTCTCTGTCTCACACCCACAGGCCAAGTCATGTATTTGTCATATGTGTAGCGCTCACCTGAATCGGCTCCACTCATGTCTCCACTGTGTGTTCTTTGGCTGCTTCACCAAGAAACACATCCACGAGCATGCCAAAACCAAGCGACACAACCTAGGTAAGGTATTCGCGCATTACATTTCTTTTGTACTATCGTTTTATCGTCAAGAAGGCTTACAAAACAATACAAACATTTCAGTACTCCCTATTGACAAATGAATGACAAATCCGGTATCCACTGCACACAACTCTCTCTTTGAAATGCTCCCAAGCTCTCTCTCTCTCATACACACACACACACACACACACACACACACACACAAAGAACAAGTGTTACAACCAAGGTGAGGTGCTTGCATGCCAAAAACAAAGGTGGAGTCAAGGTAACACGCACAACAAAAACAGGATGCGTGTCCTCCAGGTAAAGGGCACATGCTCTGAGAAGAAAGAGAGAAAATCCAGCTGATACATGCCAAATGAAACACCATTATTTACACAAAAACTGAAAGAAAAATCGTCTCAACTCTGCTTCAGAACCCTCCTGTCCTGCATGTACACCTCTCCTCACTGAGGTATCATCAGAATGTCTGAATGAGGATCAGCACTCCATAGCCGGCTCCTGAGCCCTAATTTAGAGTGCAGGAGCACTGAACTGACCTGAGATCAGCTGAGACATTCCAGCAGATCTTTCTCAGCCCCCTGTAGATCAAAGGCCTGTTATTATTTTCCTCTGTTTAACAACGTGGGATGCCACAACCAGAAACAAATAGTACCCTCCACAAGCCCAGCTGGTTAACGGGGTAATTATAGTTTGCAGGAAAATAATAACTGCCGTCTGTGTGTGTGTTTGTATGTGTGTGTGTTACTTTAGATGGTAAATAAATCATGAAGGAAGTGCTCAGACTGGGAGCAGTTTCTGCTTGCTTGTGAATTTCCCGACTGCCATCTGCAGAACGATCGATTGATCAATTTCCCAACACCTTTAACATTATTTAAGCCTTTAATTTTGTAAAGCCACAAATTAGAAAGTCATCCGAACGACAAATCAAGTGACGGGTAAACAAAAACAGATTAAGAAAAATGACAGTAGTTTGTGCCGTCCATGAACATACTTTTCACGCTGGGTATAGAATAGCGCGCTAAAAGCAACGAGGTAGTGTGAAGTTGAAATAAAGGCTTTAGCTCCAAATCTGTAAAAGATCACCTCACCTACAGCCATTATTATTGGCGTTTTATTTTTGTGGCCTCAAATATCACTGACTTTTGAGTATGCTGAGTCACTGAGTCGGGTGCCTGCCTCAGATACTTAACCAGTCGACTAATAACCACAGGGCAACTTCTTCCTCTGTGTGGTTTCAGTTCAAGACACTTTTTACATAAAAGATAGAGCGCGTCAGAGCGAATGCAAAGACACAGTGAACATTACAGATCTATCGTTCATAGTGCCTTTTTTTTTTTTTTTTTTTTGTGCTATTGGAAACGTAAAAGAGAACACCCACAATGCAAAGGAGGAGAGGCGAAACTGGCAGAGCGCATCAACTCTCTGGTTGGAGTAGGCTCGTAAGGATGCGTCGCAGAGGTTATTGTGCTACGCTGTAATTTGTGTCATTTCCCAAATAGCATCGATTCCTTATAAGCAGTTTTTTTTTTTTTTTTTTTGGAGTGTCGGGGCTAGGCACATAGTGTTGGTATGATCATGCTCCTTTCGGCAAAGCAACTGTCTGTCAGTCTTATGTGAGCTTAGGCCAATCCTCCAGTGTTTGTTCCCGTCCTCTAGAGTTTGATTTAACATTTAATTAGGTTAGCTACTGAATGAAGGATGTCAGTGAAAGGATGCCAGAGCTGAAAAGAGGATGAATCTCAGAAGAGGGATAGTGGATAATTAAGTCATCTCATTGAAATTAAACCAATTGCCAGCCCCTTGGGCTTCTTTTTCTTTCCTTCTCTTTGTATGTTGTTTTTTTTTTTTTTTTTTTTGCTTCTAGTGTGTTCTCCTGTCTTTAGGCAGTTATGTTTTGTATTTACATATTGCCATTTGGCTGCCTCCATTTCATTTATACTTGTTTTGCATGTTCCTGAGAGCCCCCCCCTTCCCTCCCACCCCCTTTCTGCTCTTGGTTCCCATGGTTACCTGAAAGCCTGCTAGAGTTGTGCCTGTTCGTGGTAAAAGTCTCACCTCACCTTGTTATGCAACTTCTCCCTTTTCATCCCCTTTGCTGCCGTTTTGAGGCGTTTGCGTCAATCAGCGGCCTAATGGCTGGAGCCCCGGAGGGCTTTCATTTCACACCCTCACCTTTTCACCGCCGACTCACCAGCACCAGCTTTCATGACAGACCCAGACATGGCTGTCTTCCTTCACTTTGTATCATCACTTTTCTTTTTTTTTTTTTTTTTTTTTTTTTTGCTGAAAGATTCAGGGTTATGGTGGTACAGGCGCTGTTTTTGGCCTCACATCTGTGGACACTAACTGTAAAGTATTGCCACTAACAGAGATTAGTCTCCATCACTCTGGCCTACAACAGAGAGGCTCAGTGCACCTGTTTGAAACAGGACAGCTTGGCTTTCCACACAGAGCAAAAGAACATTCGCTGTCTCCACGGGCATACAGAGTCAGAAAATCTGATTGGAGTAAACAGTTGTTTATCATCTTTCTCAGATGTTGGTGGTTTATGTCTTATTTATACATTCATTTTAGTTTCAGTCCGTAGGCATCAAGCAAATGCCAACCTAAACAAATAACATTTAATCTCTGGTTTCATCTGCTCATCATTCCTGAGTAATTCTATCAAAATCCACTACATGTGCAGTAATTGCTAAACAAACTTGACCTTCAAAAGTGGCAGTGATATTAATTTCCTGTGAAGATGAGTTTGTTCTGCTTTTTTTACAGAGCATGTCACAATGTTTGACATAACCAACCAATCATGCGCAACACTTTGACTGTAATGCACAGTAAACAGTAGAGGTTTGGTTTGGACCATGGGAACGTATAGAATGTTTTGTCACTGTTTCACTCAGGCTGAAATGAATGAAAGTGAAACATCTTTTGTGGAACACAAAAGCTAAGAATGGATTGGTTAATACCTTCATCGCTCTTTCTCTTTCTCTTGCACAGCTGTAGATCTTTTGTACGGTGGAATATACTGCTTTGTGTGCCAAGACTACATATACGATAAAGACATGGAACAGATTGCCAAAGAAGAACAAAGAAAAGCATGGAAATTGCAAGGTACGGCTTTTCTCTAAATCCCCTACACTGCCCTTTGGCTTTCGTAATGCGCAGTAACATCAGCCATGGCTAACAAAACTGCTAATGCAGCCTTGGTGCGGAATAACATTACACCCCTTATCAGCTTTAGTCTTTTAGGATCTGCCTTACCTGCAGTGAAAAGCATTCGGATCTGTATGCTCAAACATATTCACACGGTCCAGGGATGGCCATTATACAGTGTCTTCAGTGCTCTGCGCAACTTCAAAATAACCTTGTTGTTACTATGGGTGCATTTGGGAATTTCAGTGGACGTTTAAGTGCATTTGGATGTAGAATTCTCCAGAGAGAATATGCATGATGATAATGAGTCTATCCTAATGACTCTAATGCAAAATGTTGTTGGCCTGTCCCAACTGGCCCAAAGATATCAGAACACTTTGCTCATATGCACACATATGCCTTGAGAATACCAGTTCTGAGTCCGCCGTCTTTCAGGTGGAGGGGTTGGGTTTCGACGGATGGCAATTACGCAATGACTTCAGTTTGAACCGTTCGTCATGGTGCGTGTTTAGCTGTGCAGACGTCTCTGGCTGTGTGTGTAGGAGAGTAAAAAGTGTTTGTTCTCGCCGCGTTTCTCTCAGGTATCGGAGAAAAATACTCGACTTGGGAGCCCACGAAACGAGAACTGGAGCTGCTGAGGCACAACCCAAAGCGTAGGAAAATAACCACAAACTGCACCATCGGTAAGACATTCCACAAGCTCGCCGTTTCTCAGAGCTCCTTGTTTTCCTCGTTCACGAGTTTGGAAA
>NC_044499.1:42475814-42553314 GCF_902362185.1 Chanos chanos | reverse complement strand
CGTCTTTCCACTCTGAATTTGACCTAAGGTTGGACACTCCAGTGAAACATAACTTTCATACATCGTACACAGACAGTATTACTGTCATAGGTCTCTCTGTTTCTACCCTAAACCCCTTTACTTTGGATACAGTGGCGTCGTCAGGGACGATCATTCAGAGCTATAGGCTGAATATTTTAAGCCTAGCCCCGAATATTTTCGCCCCGAAAAAAGGAGGTGTCTATAGCAAAACAACAGACAGACTGTGTTAACAGAGTGGAACTTGACTTGCAATGTCTGAAGGAGGAGTGAGTAATCAAGTGCTGCACAGTGCACACAAAGTTGGAAGACGCGCGTTCCCAGATGAACAGCTCCGGTTTTCTTAGCCCCTGACTCAGCACCTGGTCTTTTCAATGGCTAGAAACGCCCCTGTTTGGATACTAGTGAAAATGCCACTTCAGTGACGATAGGGGATATGTAGGAGTATCCTCTTCCTCTTCCAAGTTTCAAGTTTCAAGTTTCAAGTTTATTTAGGGCCCAATATCACCGCTTAAAGTCTCAAAGGGCTTTACACGCCCACAAAAAAACAAAGCAGGACGGCACCCCCTTTGTGTATTTCCCTTCAGACTGCCTTCCCCGCATTTACGTGCCCACAGACACACACGCACTCACACACTCACGTTTTGACTCTACTTCCTTCACTGCAGGTTCACCAGGCCAGAGCACTTAGGAAGCAGTGCCAAGATCAAGTGCAGTGGTTGCCATAGTTACCAGGAGTCCACTAAACAGCTGACAATGAAGAGACTTCCCATCGTGGCATGTTTCCATCTCAAAGTGAGTGTGTGTGTGTGTGTGTGTGTGTGTGTGTGTATGCATGCATGTATAAGTCAATGAAAAGATTTTATACTATTTAAGCTCAAGTTATCAAGTTATTTGGTTATTTGTGCATACCTTCTTTCTTTCCTCCATTCAACCGCTTTTGCCCCCCCCCCCCCCCTCTCTCTCTCTCTCTGTGTCACTCACCTGTCTCTCTGACCAGCGATTTGAGCACTCGGCAAAGCTGCGGAGGAAGATTACAACCTATGTGTCCTTCCCCTTAGAGCTGGACATGACTCCCTTTATGGCCTCTAGGTCAGTGGATAACATGTCCTTTACGCTCGTATATGACTCTTCATCAGATTGTCTCTGAGACTGTTCCGGAATGATTAGTCCGTATGTAACACGTGACTTTGATTGGCCACAAAAAGTCCCCACAGTGAACACTGAATTAAGTGTTGCAGCTATGTCATAAATATTCTGTGTTATAACATAACTACAGTCTAATGACACTGAAGTTTCTGTTAAGTGTGGTTTGTGGATGTGGCATAAATAGACTCCATTCATTTGGACAGGCTGTCAAGCCCCCTGTTTTCCCACTGTTTAAGCTCAATTAGATACACTGTCATTCACTAACATGCATATACACATACACACACACACACACACACACACACACACACACAGTGACTAAGCTCTTTACAGAATGGAAGTAATTTGGATTCAGCCTCAGAGACAGTTAAATAAAAGATGCATTATTTGGGAAATCTTAAATCAGTTTAATGAAGTCATTAAGCTAGTGTTTGTGTAGATTAGTGGTTCTCTCAGAGAGAGAGAGAGTGAGGGAGTGTGTTGGGGTCATTTAAGCCTTTGGGGGAATGAGAAATATTAATATTATCTGTGTCTCTTACAGTAAAGAGAGTCGGATGAATGGCCAGTACCAACAGCCAGTAGACTCATTAAATAATGAGAACAAGTAAGTGAGACGCTGCCAAGCAGACCTGTATGACTATGTTTCATTAACACTATTACATCCAACTCAGAAAGACACTTTGAATATTAAATGTAATGATAAATTCTCTCTCTCTCTCTCTCATTCTCTCAGGTATTCCCTGTTTGCTGTGGTCAATCACCAGGGGACGTTGGAAAGCGGTCATTACACCACGTTCATTCGCCAGCATAAGGACCAGTGGTTTAAATGTGACGATGCCATCATCACAAAGGCCAGCATTAAAGATGTACTGGACAGTGAGGGGTCAGTGTCTTTGTCTACTACCTTCTTAAGACGTTCCAACTCAACATAGTCAGAGACTCAGTGCACGTTTTCTAATCTGACCCTTTCTGTTCTTGTGTTAGACGTCTGTCAAAAAAAAGGCTGCGTATGTAAATGAATGTTGTTCTTTTATTTCCCCTACAGGTACTTGTTATTTTACCATAAACAGTTCCTTGAGTATGAATAATCTCCACATTGGTGGAAAGAAAGGTGGAGAGAAAACAAAGCGGACACACGGACCCGTCTGATACTCCAAAGCAACGGAGATCCACACTGAAGTGGGAAAAAAAAAAAAAAAAACCGAAATCATGCAACTTAACGAATAAAAACACAGCTAAACCAATCTGCACTGAACTACCAGGATCTACTTGACAAAAAAAAAAAAAAAAGGAGGAGCATTTCTCCATGGTTTCTTCTTTCGACGTTCTCTCACTACAGACAGATGGAGGAAACAGACAGAGAGAGTGGGCACATCTCATGAACCGTTCTCATCATCCTTCTCTTTCATGCATTTTTAATATCAGTTTAATTCTGTTTCTTTCTGCGCTTTCATTACGATCATCAGTCCACAGTCCTCTTAACCCCTAACTTCAAACGACCAAAACATTTCATGAATCAACAGCAAGGGAAGCTGATTTTTTTTTGTTAATGTTTTTTTTTTTTTAATTTTATTTTCTTTTTGTTTTTTTCTTTGAATGGGTCATTTGCTCTGAAGGTTGGAAAAAACAGAAAGAAAGAAATGGTATTATGGGCTTTGCAAAGACATGTTCGTTATATTGTTCTTCTTAACGTCTGTGAATTGAGTTTTGAGATACTGTAAAAGTCCAGCACATCTATATTTTCATATAGAAGAGAGAAACGAAGGAGTAAGAGAGGAGGGGAGGGATGAGGTCATGACCTTACACTAAGTCTCTCTCCTCTCATCTTCAGTTCTCTTTGGACTCTTTCTTTTTCTTTTTTTTTTTTTTTTTTCCTTTTGGTTAAGGGCAGGGAAATGTATCATACATATACATATATATTTTTATAAGTCATTGAATTCTTGTTTACCTCTTTCCCTCTTCTCCCCATTTGCTTGTCTTTGTTATGTTTGTGCTGTTATGTCTCTTCTGAAGAAAAGAAAAGAGTATTTGTGGAGAAACACAGCTGTGTGGGACCTTGTGTCACCCTAGTAGTTGATGTGAAAGTGTGAGGTTTTTTTTTTTGGTTTTTTTTTATTTGGTATGTACTGCTGACGGCTTGGTTGTAAAGGCCACGCTCGTTCAGCAGGTGAGTTTACGTAAAAGGAAAAAAAAGTCGAGCTTTTTATTTCTATGCTGTGTCTCTCTTCTACATGGGCTTATCGGACAGTGTTATCCTCAATCACATTTCTTTCTACCCATCTCTCTATCTCTCCCTCCTTCCCTCCCTCCCTTCTTTGTGCGTGTGTGTATGTGTGTGTGTGAGTGTATGTGTACGTGTGTACTGAATCAGTACTTTAACTTGGCATGCTGTCTAAACTGGATTCTAAAAGACTTTTGGGGGAGGAATGACTTTTTAAAATGTCAATTATGTATGTATGTATAGTATGTATGTATGTATAATATGTATGTATGTATGTAAAACAAATCAAAGAAAAAAAAAAAAAAAGAACACCAAAAAAACCCAAAAACAATTAGTCTTCATTCATTTTGCTGAAGTAAGCCAAGCACCATAATACAGAAATATCCTCAGAACACTGTTTCACAGCCTGCTCGGATCTGTGGTCGTATATCTTTATTTATATTCATACCTGGGACAATTTATTTATATCCATACCTCTCACAAAGGGAGACGTGAGATCAATTGAAATTCAGGCTGGGCATACATGTCTCAGCAGGATTAAGATTAAGATCATATATTTAAGTTTCTTTCATTTTTTTTTTTTCTTCCTTCGTTTCTTTCTCTACCCGGCTCTGCCACTATATTCTCCATGTGATTACAGTGAGCATCAGTGCGGTTTAGGAAACGTATGAAGCGTACACAGGCACCAGTTTAAATATGATTATTTATTAAACATTACAGATACATATTTGTAAGTTTCCATAGGAATTCATAAGGGTTTACACGAGTAGCCATGCATATGAATGGCCTTGAGCCAAAGTCATTCAGTTCGATTTCCAGAACAGCCCCTCAAAAGTTTACGCGATCGTAAAGGCCGCAGATCTGGGAAATGCGCTGGATGCTCTGCACTCAAAGAAAGCAGCTCTGTAATTGGATGCCTTTTGCTAAAGTGGACAGATTTGATGGAAACATGTTTGCAGGTGTACCAAAGCGGTTCTGCACAACCCTGGCTCAGGCTGAACGGCTTTTCCCTGCTTGAGAAGGTGCGGGTGTCTGGGTGCTCTCCCTCACATGCTGGTCTGCGTGGGAGAACATATGATCCTCATTGCGCTGACCGCGTCGCACCCGTTCTCTGCCATTCTGCCCACGTAGCTGTTAGAACAGTGATTGTTCTCCTGGTTCTGACTGGGCTCTCCAGAGGTGGACTGGTGACTGGGGACGGCCTGTTGGTACAGGTTTGGTGCTGCCCCTCTGTGGCCAGTGAAGCAGTGAACGCAGGTCTCTGTAGCTCTGGGTCTGTTTGTCTTGGCAATCGCCACACCCTCCTCAGACGCAGCCTCTGCCTGTGCCATCAAACAGTCTGCAACAATCAGGACATTCTCACAGTGTGATAGATCCACCAAAGACTCGACAGTAAAGCAAATCCCAACGCTACCAGTAATAGAAGCATTTTTGTTTTCTTGAGTAAAGGGCACACTTAGGCTTTGTGACCATGAATGATTATTCAGGTTTTTGTGTGTGTGTGTGTGTGTCTGCTTGGTAAAATGTGTGTGGGCTTTGTGATGTTGGTAGAAGCTGTTGCTTTGCTGATAGGGTAATTGATGTACTTACCTTTTGATGAAAGAGCTCCGTTGTTTGGCTGCTGGCCTTCGTCGGGGGTCTCTTGGTCTTTTTGGCTCTTGGCTCTCCTCAGCAGAACCAGCAGAGCCACAGAGAGTGTGCAGAGCAGCACAGCAAAGCACAAGCCCAACAGGGAGTACACCAGAACGTCTGTATATGGAGGACGTGTAGGCCCAGAGCTCCCCCTACTGTTGACAGTTTGTAGTGCAGTGCCATCCCCGGACATCTGTGTTACAGCCACGGACGGATGTGCTGCAGTAAAGTGAAAAGATAGTCATGCTGGACTAAGCGTACTGTACATTGTAATTAAAGCAAGCCCGTCATCACCCCCCCCACCCACCCCCCTTCCACAATGATGTGCTTTACTGCCATATTCCAGGGGACTGAAAGTGGTGCATTTGCATTTACTTTACCTTCATTTTGTAAATGATGTAGATACATGGAGTATAAAGAGAAAAAAAAAACAGCAATGTTTTATCATTCATTCATAACTGTGGCAGAGAGGGGTAGGGAAAAAGGTCTTTGCAGACACTATTTTTAATGTCATCTGCTCGAGAGACATAAATGTAGCATGAGTGAGAGCATCCAAAATGAGACTCCAGACTGCAGGAGCACTCAGTGGATGAAGGTGCTAGACCCCAAAGAGGAAACCACCGTGATTCTCCCTCTGTGGCAGACGTTAAGACCCAGTCATTATCCAGTCAAGATTTTAAATATTACAGAGTAACAGCAGCCTAACGACTCACTGGCTCCTAACTTGCCGTAATGCGCTGCACTTTTAAATGGAAAAAGTTGCCATGTTAAAGACCCACAAGCTCCCAAAGAGCAACACTGGGATGCCACAACATCCCCTGAACATGAGCATTACGGTTTCTCCTGAGTGGAAGCTCCCGAGAGAGAGCAGTTTTGAAGCTGACAGAGTTTGGCGTATCACAGAATCATAAGGTCAGCTGATGTCATTGAGCATTAGAGTCTCCCTCTGTACCTGCTCGCTTTGCAGGATGGGGGAATGAAAGGCCAGGTGGAGGCATGTGAAAGAGTGGGATTTTAGACAATGGATGTGCTTGGGTAGCCATGTCAAGGGATGTCGTTTTTTTGTTTTGTCCTATCACGGCGGAGCATGGTTGACATTGTATTGCCTACTGCAGTGCAAAGGGCTTCACCTCTGCTCTGTCATCTCCAGCCCATATAACTGTCACACCTAGAAAGTGGAAACTTGTGGACTTTCCCTCGTTGGGACACGCGCATCCTTGTTCTGTAGACCAGAAAGTTCCATCGGCTGAGTGAAAGAGAGTGCGAAAATGTCACACCGCACAAGCAGAAGTGAAGTCACGCCACTACAACACTAGCATCGACCTCTGTGACAGTTTATAATGGCCTCTCGCATGGTTTTGTCAGTCCATGCCACTTGCTTCTCCTCCAGGTCTGGGAGGGGAAGATACAGAGTTTGGGAGCACTGTTAAAAGCTTCAGAGCGCTGATGTGTAAAAACGATTGTACTCTATTTACCGCAGGCTGCACATTGCTACCTCGGCACAGCCGTAGCCCTCCCAGACGTGGACATGTCGTTTGTAACTACAACACTGTAGTGAGCCTTGGTCCAAACACTGCTGATCATCAGCAGCAGTGTGAAACTCATAATCCCTCAGTCTTATTAAGAATAATGAATGTCCATGATAATATTATGGAATAAACAACACATTACATTTGGATGAGATGTGTTGGTAATTAAGTGATTTACATTATGATAGGGCGATATAAGATTATACCAGTGCTAATGACTGTGATTATTATGTTGCACTAAAGTATAATATCTTGATGTCATAAAATGAGTTTTAGGAGAATTGTCAAATATCTTACGGTGTTCAGATTACAGCAGTACCATAGAGCAGAAGACTGAAGCAGTGGGCCAGCGTGTGAAGCACACTCAAGAGTTACAGCCACACCTCTCAGTATTGAAAACCGAACAGGCAAAAATCACATAGTATCTTATGTCTGTTTTTGCAAGAAGAAATAATTAGAATGAAATCCAGAAATAAATCTAGAAATCAAAGGAGTAACAAGAGATCCTAATCCAGAAAACTAGTCGTGAGTGATGCTCGACTTTTACCAACCAAACTGCTTGGTAACCCAGTGGGTATATATTGTTAACCAACGTTGCTGTCTCACAGTGCAATAATGGCATGATACTTTGAAAAACGAGCCAGTCCAGAATGATATTAATAACGTTATCCTTGGAGCAAGGTAGTAGACAGGCTACACAAGGATTTGTCAATAGTTCTCAAGGACCTGTAAACCGACATTGGAAAACACCAGGTTTTGGAATGCCAGGCTGCATTTCCCAAAGTAAGTTTAAAAGCGTACAAGTTCTGTCTGATCGTGCGTTGGCCTTTGTCTTCATATGTGTTATCAAAAGAGAAAAATAAATCTGTGTGGTAGTGTTTGGATTCAGATAGGAGAGGTGAGTGTACACTAATAGCAAACACTAGTTGGCCTTCCAGTGTGTGTTGTGAGTTTCTGAGCCAATTTATGCAGGGCAGAAGTGATAACCACTGGTTAAAAAAAACAAAACAAAAAAAAACCTCGGATTTGCCATGGTAAAAATTTGACGCGTGACCAATGTAAATCTGTGTCAGCTACAGAGCTCAATACTAATGAATAAGTTTGTCTTTCACTGTGAAGCGTGTGTGTGTGTGTGTGTGTGTGTGTGTGTATGTTTGCATATGTGTGAATGCATGTGTGTGTGTGTGTGTGTGTGTGTGTGTGTGTATGCGAACGTGTATGTGTCTGCATGCATGTGTGCGCGCGTGTGTACATGTGCATGTGTGTGTGTGTGCATGTGCATACATGTGTATGTTTGTGTGTTTGTGGGTTTTGAAGACTCACATTGGCATTCCTGTGAACACTCTGACGGGTGACTGCCACACACCACGGAGCATTTCAGACACTTCTTCAGCAGTCTGTCATAGAACTGCCCGGGTGTGGCTTTACAGTCCTGGGCCACTGCCAACAGAAAAGTAGCACCCATTTCTGTCATAGTTTTACAGTGTGAAATATGTGCAAATTTCTAGCTATAACTGGATCTAAAAACTAGGCAGGACTATCCCATACCAATACTTTGATACTTCATGGATGATGTCATTATATACTCACCACAGAATTCTGTACATCTGTCATACTCTGTAGACTTGTGACAGACCATTTGACAGGACATACAGTGCTTGACCAGTCTATCCCAATACTGGCCTTCTGAACAGTTTTGTGCCATCCCTTTGTTCCAACCAGCTACACAGAGACACCTTCAGAACAATGCAGCCCACTGTTTAATGCAACTCTATGCTACTTACAGAGGGTGGCAACAGCTGAGAATAAAGGTAACATAATTTTGCACTACATTCAAATGATCTGAAGACTTTTTTCCAAAACAGCATTTCTGTATGTGCAAAATAATTTTTTGGTTTTACATATGCTGTTTTTTTGTAACATCTATCTATCTATCTATCTATCTATCTATCTATCTATCTATCTATCTATCTATCTATCTATCTATCTATCTATCTATCTGTCTGTCTGTCTGTCTGTCTGTCTGTCTGTCTGTCTATCTATCTATCTATCTATCTATCTATCTATCTATCTGTCTGTCTGTCTGTCTGTCTGTCTGTCTATCTGTCTGTCTATGTTTTGGATCTGACCTAATGCAACATAATCTACATTTGTGTGGAATCTGCTACTTTTGTGAATGTCCAGATTTAATTTACCCTTAAATTAGTTAGAATTAATCTCACATTTCCCCTTTTAAAAATATACACAACACCAGGAAAGTTGCCCAAATTGAGAATCTGATCATTTATAAATTCCAGTCTAGAACATATATAAATGTATAATGTATAATGCATAAATGTACTACTACTAAGTGTAAATTTACTACACCTACATAAATATACTATTACTATCTACAGATCGCAGTTTACCCCCTTACCTACAACATAACACCAAGCAAAGAATGGCAGACAGAATACTCTTTACTCTTAGGTTAGAAGAGTTTAATGAGAAGCTAATTGAGGACTTTACAGTAGGTTGTCATACTTGTACACATATTGTCATCTAATGTCAATAAATTTAATGGCAATGGGAATGACGCCGGCCATAGTCCTTTCCTCTTTTTAAAAAAAAAAAAAAAATTATTGCTTTTTTAATATATCAGTTATTCTTAATGTGAGGGCTAGTACAATGATACTGCACATTATAATAGTGGGTGGATCTGAGTCATAAATCAAATTCATAAAGTTGAAGGGAATATTGGTACTTACCTCTGGCAAACAATAAAGCATGGAGGTGTCTGAGATTGATGTGCTCTCTGCATTACATGTCTTTTTAAGGGGGAGAGTGATTTGTATACCACTAAAAAGCATTTCCTGGGACTTCCCCTTTGAAAATGAACTTTCACCACGCATATTAATAAATTTATCATGTCATATTTGGAGTCATCATTCATTTCTATTCAACAGGTGTGGAAATGGGGAATTTTAAATGTGCTAACAATAGAATTAAACATATTAATACACTTGAAGTGTGTGGAACACTGGCAGGGCGCAAGACATGACTGAATCATTGAAAACTGCCTATAAATGCGATGGTACCTGATGGTCTGCATGGATGAACAAATCATTTTGATTGGCTGTCACTTCTGAGAAGAGACATCATTCTATACACAGCATGTATGTTGTTAACATCTCAAGTGTGTCTTTGATTGACATCTTTCATACTGGGCCTGTCCCTTAAGTCAAATCTAAACCATTTCCAAAACTTGTCAAATATTAGTAGAATTTAAATGATCCAATTTGTATCTTTTTTTCTTTCCTAAGGACAAGATTAGGCTTTCCTAAGGACAAGATTAGACAAAATCAGTCAACAGACCTGCTGTCCCAGACAAACACTGAACCTCATTATGGACTCTGCTTACCTAGAAAATAAATTATTCAAAGTAACTCTGCTACGAGAATGAATTTATTTGAAGAACAATCCTTGTTTAGGTTTGCTTTCTCATATGTATTTCACTCTGTAGACCATTCTTTTTTTTTTTTTTTAACTTTTTTTGTTTTAATTAAACCTTTGTTTACCATGTGTCTTATTGAATCTTTAAAAATGCATGTGCTGCCCTTGGGTCTTTGCGGCAACAAAACATGAGTCATCCTGTTCTGTTGGACCTCGAAACTAAAATACAGACTCATTTACACACAGGCCCGCACCTGGTACAAACCTCGGCTTCTCGGAAGTAGATATCTTTTAGACAGCAATAAGTTGTCTGCCTACAGAAACCTACCAGCAGCCTAGAATAGAGAAAACAGGAAACAGGAATCAGGTTGGGTCTACATGACAGTGTAGCCACGGCCTGGTCTGTGGTGATGGAGCGCAGTAAACCTGAACCAAATGACAGATGGTCCTCCTTACCAGGAAGTGTACACTCACAACAAACTCCAAAACCTCTGACTCAGGTCTTACCACCTGCTCATCTGCATGACAGTTTACAGCCTCTAGCAAGCACTCTGTATTGCCCCTTAGGGCTCATATCCCCCATATACATCAATCATCTTTTTAATGGTTTTGTTTTTCTTATGAACTAAGCTTTTAAAACTGCAGCGACAGGAGGAACGCTTACTCACCTATAGTTCAATCAACAAACCACAGACTTCCTGTATGATGATGATCTCTCGTGTATGTTCAATAGGATCGTCATTCATTATAGGGAATTATCTGGCTTTTCTGTGGAACTTGTTCTCACACAATGACTGTTTACTCTCCTGGGATAACAGTGAGAAGAAATAGGGACAGCAGACTCGAACGCAACTTTCTGTTTTTTAATGTAGACAGTATGACAAGGTGTAGAGTTCATTCCGTAAATGATTATGACAATAATCCAGTATTTACATAGACAGTTTAGAGATGAGTATGCACAGAGAGACAGCACGCAGTTGGGCTTTTTACCAGGATGATTTTATCGAGACGTCACTTTGCATACACAGCGTCGGTTTTACAGTCAGAAGTTTCATGGAATCTCCTTGGTTCATAATAGAGGACAAAGCCAGAACTACTGGGTCAATGCATTACCTTTTTTATTCATGGTACAACTCAGCTTTATCTGGTTTATTGGTTAGGTAAATGACAAACTTTCAAAAACCTGCAAATCATTAATTGATCAGACCCCTAAAGATAAGTCTTTATTATTTGTATTGTGACGCATGATGTCCATATTAAGGCAAGTTCTATATCATCCAATATATTCAAAGGCAATTGACATGAAGCTATTCCAAACTAGACAACAGGGGGAGCCATTTCTTTACACCCAGTTTACATTTAATTTTGAATCATTTGTCCTTATTTTGACTAATATTTTACTGTTGCCTCAAATCAGATAATGAAACAGATCTCTGTATATGTGGGCCTGATGACAGTACATGGCAATTATATTCAATATGTCTCTGGCCCAAGCGTAATGTCTTCACGTTTTATAAGATATATCTGTCCCTTCATCTGTCACATGTGCATGTAAAAGATATTTTAAAACATTTCTCTGTCATTTTTTCTCTCCACAAAATGTATAAAGGACATTGGATGAAGCCAGAGGCCTCCAGACAAATTGAAGAGGTCATCTAAGGTTAAAACAAAAATAAGAATTCTTGTCAAAGGTCATCTTGCTTCCAAACAGCCTATGAGGCATAAAAACATAATCAAGACCTCTTGGTTTACACATTAAATTCCCCCCTTTTCTGCTTGGTCAGCTCAGCTAACTAACTGCAACTGTCAAAGTGCAGTCCCTTGCCGTTAAAGACAAATTGCTCTTAATGAAAGCAGCACTTTTAACTCCAGGCTTTGTGTAAGGTTATAATTTTCTGTGCAGTTAAAACTTTTGGCTTTAGATCACTTTTTTCATAATATTAGGGTCAGTGTCAAATGTCTCTAATCACTCAAAAATGTATTTTTACAGCATTGTATGTTGGAAAAGGTTAATACAACACTCCAGATATTTTTCCATATGGAAAAGCCACAAGATTTCAGCATGTCTGAAGGTCAGTGATGGTCACCCATGTCATTCAGAGTTAAACTGTTATATATGTCGGCTGCCTTGACTTTAAATGAGGCAGAACATTCACAATGTGAGTCGGCAAGTGATCTTAAATGTCACAGAGCATCAGATTGTCCTTGATCATGCATGATATTCATTCATGTGATCTTATTGGAGCCTGCAGGGGTGCTGTTGATGTCTATTCCTCTGCCTCAGGCTTTCATGGACAACCTTTTTATACATGTTTAACACATTCCTACACAACTACACACTGTTTCATGTTCCCACATTACTGGATTCAGAGATATCGTTACAAATATCTCTCATATTTGAACCGAAACCAATGTCAAATCTGAATTTCCACACCATGTTTGTCGATGTGCACTTTCTCTTCACTCACATAATAAATCAAAGCACAAGGTATCATGAGAATTAAAGTCCTATTTTTTCAAGATTATTTTTTCTTGTCATGCAAATTACACAGAATACATTGAGGCTAGGTCCATTACGTTTGTAAACTGAATATAATAAAAGCATCATCTCTGTTTGACGATGAGTGGACCTCACTTTTTGATTTTGATGAATCAGTTAATAACAACTTGATTATTTCGCATGAGTGGCTGCAGATAAATTAGACATATTGAATAAATAGATGGCTGAGTACACACACTGCACAGTCTGTGCTGCACTTACTGCAACTTAGCAACCACTAAAATGAGTGACACTGAGTGATGTCTTGAACTATTCTGACATAAACCTCCATTTAGGAACACCGTGTCCTGGTAAATGACTGAGAAAGCACACGTGCGTGCACACACATAAATACCAACAGGTCCATAATTAGCAGGTGAACAACAATTAGTAGCTACGAACCATAATTGCAATACAGTCATGTAAATAAGCATCCAAATTGTTCTTAATTACAACCATTATCCATGGTTTCAATAAATACAAAATATACTTGCTGTAACAACATTAAAACATAGATCCAAGAGATTAATGATTCAAATAACTCTAAAACAATTAGAAATGTACAGCTAGCGTAAAGAATGATGTTCATCTAAACATCTTACACCTCATATGACATCAACATCAGTTATATCTCTGCAGTGGTGAAGGCACATTGGACAGCATAAAACAGGGATGAATGGCTATGTATTTGTTGCTTCACACAAGTTCAGAGAGATGAAACAAAATCTTGAACTTGGTCAGAGATATATGTGCAGGGATATATTTCCTGTCATCATGTCTGATCTTTTACTTACTGCAAAGGTTAATGTATGTAGCCTGGGTATTATGCCACCCTTACATATGAATCACTAATTAATTCAGCTCTCGTGTGCCCTAATGTCCACTGCTCTTAGCTATGCTAATTTAATGTGTAGTCTGGTACTGAGGCATTAAAATATGAAGACAAAGAGATATACACAAAAAATGAAGTTTGAACATTGTCACCAACTGGTGTATGTTCTAGCCCTTCACAATTCACAAACGTCTAAAACTTCTCAAAATCTTCATTGAGAAGGCAATTTTTTTTTTTTAATTAATTACAACATGTTTATTCTGGCGACAGCCTGCTACAGATTGCTCTTGAAGTAGAAAAAAATTTGCTTTTAATGAGAATCACCGACAACATTCTCGAAATGTATATAATGACCATGGATTATGTATTAAAGCTGTGCGTTCATTCACAAAGAAATCAGTGTAGATACACACACACACACACACTCGCACGGGCACACACACACATCAGATATTTGAGAGCAATGAACTGTCACCTAAAATATTGTTTATGAATCCTTCTTTAAGGCACTTTTAACACTATACTCATATTGATGAACTAGTCCACTTGTGAAGCCTAAAGTCATCTATCATCTGCCCTCTTTTCTGAAATGATCTCTGGTTTTACAACAAGATGTGTCTGACTCTAAATTGAATTGATTTATGTCTTCACAATATATTCTTGGGTGACAACTGGCTGTAAATCACAACAATGTCAGGGCCAATTCTCTCATGAGATCTGCTCAGCACTGTATCAGTGCAAACAGTAATCACATGGGAATGACAAACAAGGTGAGTCTGTGAATGTATTTCCTGCATTTAGTGGATGTGGAAGAAAAACTTTTGACCACTGCCTCTGCTGTTTTGCTTATCTAGCTAGTCTCATCCAAGTTCTTTGAATGTGGCTGACATACCGTGAAGTGTACTGTGGCAATGATTTGAATTATTAAAAACCAGTAAAGCAAGTCTGATGAAACCATTACCACTGCATTCTCAACCACCTTAGTCTCTCTCTCTCTCTCTCTCTCTCTCTCTCATCTGTGGCTACTGCCCTAAAAACTATCAAAATGGTGTCCTGAGGGTAACAGCTTCAGGCTGGGATTGGAGATGAAAACAAAGAAACAAACATTTCAACTGATCGCTGCACTGAGACATGCTCAACTGGACAACCAAGCCTCTGACTTTCTCTCTGTCTCTTTCTCCTTCTCTAAAACAGTTTTTCAAATTTTCCATAGCGAGAGCTGCATATAGAGGTCCATAGTACATGGTGAAATTGCACATACAAGCCCAAACCAAAACAGTTATGATAACTTTTGTGAAACTCTCTCACTGTCCTACTAACAGAATGGTCTTTTGATTTTAAGTAGCTTGCCCTCTTCCCTAAGGCTTGCATGGTGAACTAGAGTGTCATGATATGATTGAGAATAATTTCTTTTCATTACATTGTAT
This sequence comes from Chanos chanos, assembly GCF_902362185.1. Taxonomy (NCBI): domain Eukaryota; kingdom Metazoa; phylum Chordata; class Actinopteri; order Gonorynchiformes; family Chanidae; genus Chanos; species Chanos chanos. The sequence goes on along the minus strand of NC_044499.1, from coordinate 42,538,535 downwards.
GGATACATGTTTAAGTCACATACAAAGTTCTTATGGACAAGTCTTTGTGAAGCAGTGGATAGTCACACTGGATAATCTCACTGGCCCTCTAGCCTGGGCCACAGTGTAGGGTTTTAAAGGACAAAACATTTAGCATTTACATTATTAGGGCAATGACCTTCGGGCAAAACTTACATCTATGGGTCTCACTGCTCTACTGGCAGTCTCCGTATTTAAATGGATGAAAAGCAACTGCTTTTGTAATAAAATATTCACAAATCACACAAATGCAATTATTTACAGTGAATAAAACATATTTTCTGTGGGTCACAGACACCACATTGTTTAAATGCCATGAAGTCAAGGAACACAGCATCGTGAAAGACATGCAGTCAAACCAATATAGGCAGTCGGATCAATAAATCAGTTTAAAAAAGTGTGAGGAAATGATCCTAATCATAAAAAGTCATGTCTTTCTGCTTGTCCATAAATAAGATTTGTGTTGGATTTTTTTTAAAAGCACTAAAGACATATCAAATCAGTCTGGATGTATTTTAAAAGTTTGACTAATATGTATGAAAATTAAATGAAAAATCTTGAATGTATGAGTTAAAAGCTGTAACCTGGCTTCTGCATGAGTGACACACTCAATTCTTCTTCATGCGTGTCACTCTCACTCTGTGAGAAACCATGTCCTAACTGAAGTTGAATGCCATGTGAAATTAATACAAACAATTTTCTGTAAAATGCTCTTTCCATGCTCATTCTCTGATTTTGACCTACGAACTTTTACCATTCAAATGCTGGTCTGCAAGTCACCATTAAGCAACGCTGTGTTGTGCATCTCTGTGATAACATCATTCACCATACGCGTCCTGTCTTGACGACTGTCGCTGCGTTCAATTTCATCTAGACCGCTCACCTTCTTCAGACATAGAACATTCTGGAAGCTCTTCTTGAAGTTATCTGAAAGGAAGGCGTACAGGATGGGATTGGCACAGCTGTTGGCATAACCCAGCACCACCACAAAGTCGAATATGCTCTTAAGGACTGGCGTGGTGCTGACCGTACCCGTCACAGAGGTGACATTAAACACGTAGAAGGGCAACCAGCAGAGAACAAATACCACCACAACAATGGACACCATACGTGTCACTTTCCTCTCTGAGCGCTTGCGCTTTGTGGAGCACACCCTCATAACAGATGATTTCACCTTGATGATGATGAGCAGGTAACAGAGGCAAATGACCGTCAGCGGTAGGAAGAAGCCCAATAAGAAGGTGCAGAAGATGAAGGCTTTGTAGAAGACCTCCTGGGGCTCTGGCCACACCATGGTGCATGTCGGTTGTTCATTCCCAAGAATCATGCCACTGTAGATCATGACTGGAACGTTGATCAGCAGAGAGACACCCCACATGGCCAGGCTGATGATTTTGGCCACACTTGGCTTACGCCACTTGGTGGATTTGATGGGGTGCACCACAGCCAAGTAACGGTCAATACTCATCACGGTCAGACAGAAGATGCTGGTGAACTGATTAAGCGTATCTGCTGTCATGACGATACGGCAGATTACAGCTCCGAAGGGCCAGTAGAGAAGCGCTAGCTGGATGGCGATGAATGGCAGACTCAGCATGCACAGAACATCGGCGATGGCCAAATTCAGGATGTAGATATTAGTTACAGTCTTCATCTTAGCATAACGTAAAATCACATAAATGACTAAAGCATTACCGCAGAGCCCCACAGCACACACTACAAAATACACGAAGGTGATGACCACAGAGCTCGCCTTGTCAAAGGCATTGTGTGTGTCATTTCGTACGCCAGACTCGTTCCCCAGGAAGCTGTTATAAAGTGGGAACTCAGGGTGGGAGAGATTGGGGGTTGAGGGGAGCGATTTGCATGCTTCCATTTTGGCTGTGTTTGTTCACCAGGGGGTGTCTTTATGATGCAGATGTCATGGATGTCATATCCCTCCTTTGCAAAGGTAAAGAAAGGCCAGAATTAGTGAAAAAAAACAAAACAACACAAAACAAAACAAACAAAGACATGCAAAGGTCATATAAGAACTTTGAATTCAGAGAAATTACTGCTGTAAGGTATCAGTGGGTGGTTTAGGCATGAATCTGTCATTTGGGAATTTCGACACTGTTACAACATGATTAAATTCATGGACAACTCCGGCAACAGTTGCTAAGACAGAATCCTCCTCTTTGCTCTGACCTCAGTCAGAAATTAGTTACAAATTTAGTTTGTAAATAGTGTATGCTCCACACTAGACCATTCCAGCTTGGAGTTTTGTTGCACAGTATAGACTGATACTTTGGACACTCAGGACTTTATACCTTTTCTGTGTCATCTTCACTACCTAGCAGCAACTTGCGTGCAATGCCCCAACTACATGTTTGTTTAATTGATCTGCAATGAGCAAACACAAGGGCAGCCGCTAAGGGATGCTTTGCTTATGCTTCTTGAATAGAGGCAAAAGACAGTTTCTTGGCACATTAAATGATCTTTTGTTTGGAAAATCACATGTTCACAGACATCTCTGCAAAACAGATTTGGGAATTATTCTGTCGTTCAATGCAAAACATCTAATTGTGATGTAAAGTATGTCATGTGTCCAGTGTCGTCATATGTAGATGGCAGTCATATGAAATTTGTTGTCTAATGAGAATGGCTGTGTGCTCATACGTCGCAAAATTCATATGGGTTTGCGTTTTCCACCGGCGCGACTCCCCGCAGCCGGGCGAGGAGCGTCGCAACACAGCACATCTCAGCTTCACCAACAACCAGCAGAGTCATTATGACACGCAGATACGCCATATAGCGTTTTATATACACAGATAAAAATAACGATCTTCAGCTTTAGCTTCGATTGTAACTTTTTGTACGCTAATTATTGAGATGAAGTAAACAATATAGGACCCAATGAATGTCTAATCTTTTAAGTGAGATATTAACACAATTGATTGTCATGACTTTACAGAGGCTTCTAAAACAACAATTTCCGTTTGTTGTATCGGACTAATAAGTTGGACAAATATTTCTTTCTCGGTCATACCTTACCGTCCATCATGGAGCATAATGTCTCCATAACAACACCCGGAGATAGTGCCATTTGAATAGGAGAGATGAAGCTAATTAATGGAACCATATGTGCATGTAGAATGTCAGAGCAGAACAGATTTTAAGAAAATGAAGTAAAAATATATGTTTTTGTTAAATTCTTCGGGACGTAGACTATTCCTAAGGCTCGCTCTAAAAATAAAAATCCAGGGGACACAAATGTTTTAAACTTATTTAGTGGCCCAGTTTTAAGTTTAAACACAAATGTATTTTTGATGCTTTACATTAAGCTTGACTGGAACTTCATTCAATAGACACATTCTATTTGCAGGTAGAACCAGAAGAAGGGAGTGATTTACCTGAAGTTACAGAGCGCCGTAAGAAATCCATTGAAGATCTATAAAACCCTTTTAAAACCAAGCGGTCCCACCGGTCCTTGATGCCTTGCACCAATAGCCCGCAAATTCACAAGACTTCATCATCTTGCAATACGACCTGTAGTGTCGTCCAGGAGCAGACAGAACATCGTAATTATCTATGGCAAGGCGACTGAGGCGGGAGGATCTTCAAACAAACATAAATGTACGATTTAAATCCAGTGCCCCCTTTTACTCTAATTTTTTAATTTAAAGTTACTCTGACTCTGATGACTACTTTTTTTAGACAGAAGAATAAAATAATTTAAACGTGTGGGATGAAGTTAACAATGAATTGTTCTTTTCTGAATTTCAGATTTCAGTTCAGTCATGAATTCCTGCGGTAGCTGCGAGCAGTCACTGAGATGACGGTGCGAGTGAGAGCGAAGTAGCGTGCAGTCCGCTCAATGCGATGGCAGAGGTAACTGCGCAACTGCCCGGTGACTGTTGGAGTGGTTTAGTGCGTTGCAGCCTCCAGCTCAGCGTACAGATGGAGCTACTGATCCGTGGGTGCGTAATTCCACCCACTTCTTGACTAAATTGGCCCTCTGAATGGATCTGGAGTACGTACAATTCAAAGGTTTTCGCGTTTATATACCTAAAGGCAAGAGGGAAATACATTAATCTTGCCGTCTTATGAGGCTAAATTGAGACTTTTGTCCTGGTCACTGATAAGAAATGACATTCTGAACGCAAAAGGATCCCACATAGGCTATCTATCCAAGATGAACTGATGACCACGGGTTTAAAATAAACACGTGTGGGAAGGCAAACCCGTGGGTACACGCTTCTCCAGCTGAAAGCCAGACCCAGCGTAACCTACGATATTTTAAGCGTGTCAAAAAAGTCTAAAACTTCTTGATGCACTAACCATATAAATCATGTGGAAAACAACCTTCAAATAGCCCGACCCGTCTAATAGCCTGTCATTTGATGTCCCTAGCGTGAACTGTATGTCATGTTCCCTTGGAAATATACTGATATGGAATATTACAGTAAGATGCCTTTTTGCTTATTTTAGCAACGTGAATGTAGACTGCAGACAAAGAGGAAATCTATGTGAACATGGAAAAATCACAATTGTTACAAAGCCATGGACTTTGAGCAAACACAACTGGGCCTTCACGGACGGGCAGCAGTCATTCAGTCAACAAGAAGCAGAACAGAGAGCGAGGATACGGGGTCAAAGCACAGTATCTGATAAGCCCCAAAAGCCTTGATGGAAGGTAAACGACAGAGACTATGAACAAACATACTGAATATGGAGAGATGTGTTTGGAATTGGAAATAAAGGAATGTTTCCGGAGATTATTGCGTCACAGATTTCACTGCTACCTGTTTGATCCCCCTTTATGGTGAACACAGCCACTGAATGCATTAAACATTTTGATGAACTTCTGTAACCTTGATGCCAGAGTGTATTAGCATCGACCAGATGAAATATGGCTGAAATAAAACAGCTGTAGTATGAAGCTTAGGAATGTTCCACAAGTCTGACCTGCAGTCCACTGTCAGAATGTCAGAGCAAAACATATCAAAACTAATTTTAATGATTTGTGAATGTGCTATAATAAAATCTTATATCATGTTGTTAAGCGGTTTCAAAATATCAGGCAAAACAGAATAAAGAAAAACGAAATAAAGATAACTGTTATAATGGAACTAAATGGCTCATAGAGAGTCTTTGATGGTTTGAGATAGTGTAGAACGTCTGGCCAGTTTTCAAGAACATAATGTCCAGCAATTTATAAAAGAGAACAATATCTACACGACTGCCATTAAAGTATACACTGTAAAACATTTCATGTTGGTTAAACTTAGATAGTTCACCTGCTGCCTTGAAAACATGAATAAAGTCATCTTGAAAAATACCATTGTTTCAATTCAAAAACTGAAGTTGAAAAAGTTGATTTAACTACCAAGCATTTGTTGTCTTACCATCGTTTTTAAAATGTTCAAAGTTCATTTAACTTTTGGTTACTTGTTGTTTCAACTTAACACTGTGAGTTAAAACAATTTATTATTTTTCATTATCCATGAAAGAAAACATTCCTTATCTTGTCAAAGAAACACACATCTTTGCACTACTTTAACTTACAGTTTCAAGTTCAAGAACTCTATATTCATAAAGTTTAAAGTTCACCTACTGCCTTGAAAACCTGAGTAAAGTCATCTTGAAAAATACCATTGTTTCAACTCAAAAACTGAAGCTGAAAAAGTTGATTTAACTACCAAGCATAACAATTAGATGTTTTGCATTGAACGACAGAATAATTCCCAAATCTGTTTTGCAAAGATGTCTGTGAACATGTGATTTTCCAAACAAAAGATCATTTAACGTGCTAAGAAACTGTCTTTTGCTCACTATCACTTTCACCAGCAATATCAGCTCTTCAGCTCTTTTTTTGGTAGCCATTTACTATATTAAACATGAAGCCCTAGGCTTATCAATAATGGTGACGGAACACACGCTGACATTCACACACACCATAACTAAGTTCAAAGAGCCCTCTAAACCGACACTCACAGCCCAGGCTGTGACAATTTTACACTATGCTAAAAAACCCCACTAAAACAGTCATTACCCATAATTCCCCAAACCAGGAACTGCTTAACATAACATAAACTCGCCACTACAGTTCATTTATTTGAACATTACACATGAACTTAAAACATTGCTATGTGTTTATCAAACACTCTCACACTCTGTATGTATGTATGTATGTATACAAGAAGTGATCTGTTATTTTTTTTAGCAGGGGGGATGTCCCAATGGTCAATGGGGGGATGGCCCAATGGTCACTGACACTACACTATAGAATATATGGGGGATGGCATGTTAACAAGGGGGGTGCGTTTTAGTCATTTTGCTCACAAGGGTTATGGCATCCTCCCTCTTCCCCATACTAATCACCTACTGTATGTATATGTGTTTCATGTAAATTCCTTAAGAACAAAATGATCGTATTATCAAACAAAATGGTTTCATCTCCTAATAACAATTCTTTCACTTGTTGATGTAGTCTGCTGTTGTTTACCACAAAGTGTATTTTTGTTGGCTTTGGAGCGCTATCTATATGGCTTATCGTCAGCGGATAACTCAATCAATTCTATGCTTCAACCTTGTATGGTTTAAAGAAAGAAAGTTTTTCGCATTCTCAAAAACCGTACATTTTTTCTCAAGCACCCAACCCCCGTCCCGCTGTTTTTCTGGCTTTTTTGCTTTTTTCAACAGATTAGTTACAAACAAAAGTTCAATGAACACATGTATCTCTGACAAAATTCTCAAAAAGTCAACATAATGAATTACTGTAAGTTAAATTTTTGAAAACTCATACAGTCGAGTTCAATATCCAAAACTTGTCATAGCACTTTGACCTAAAGAGAGGAAATAAGCGGGCATAACTAAATGGGGCTGTAATGTTTTACAGTGTATTGTTACAAGGGTAACAGCATGTTTCGTCCTTTGTATCATTTTTGTACATACCTAATATCTGAACAAAATACATTTTCATCTCTTCAGATCATGTTTAGTTTTGGTCAAGAGACCATTTCAGGCATTTCAGCTTTATGCCAAGAGTTTGCTGGTCAACGGCGTTACAGCATTCTTTGAACACAAGTGTCACTTTAATAGTGACAGAAATTCTTTTTTTTTTTTTTAAAGCCTGGTACTTTTTCATACTTTAGATATAATTCGTTTGTCTTGTCTTTGGTACTTAACTGATTATCACTTACTGTTGTGTCCTCAAAGATGTTGATGTCCTACAGAATGAAAGAGGACTGATGCATACAGTGTGAGAGGGCTTGCAGTGCATTTTGACTCTTTGTTTGAGCAGTATGAATGCTGTGTGCTAAAGAAGTGGAAGTCAGAAGAGTTCATTTCTAATGATGGTGTATGTTGCTTCTTTTTTGTCTGTGTCTCCGACTCTAATCATCACAGTTCTCTCTGAGACTGATGTAATGTTTTCTTCTCGACTACTCAGGAAGTTGTAAAGTTGTACGATCGCTAAAGATTCTTTGATATACCAATGCAAGAACTTTGTCATGCTTATGTGCCATGTGGTTTGGTTGAACTTGGTAAAAAGTTAACATGTACATGCAGAACTAAAAGTTATTCTCTTGTATGTCACAAAAAAAAACCCTATGTGCATTTGAACGAGAAAGAAAACAACAAATGATACAGTAAATTCCCCTACTCAGTTAGTTGCTCCAACTGTTATCATAGGCTAATTCTAAAATGCATGTTTTGAAGAATTCTCTGCCAGTTTTCACTCAAAATATCTTAAAACATGTGTAATGTGTCAATGAGTGAGGCAGCCAGTTGGAAGAGAGCTGTTATTTCTAAAACTTGATATGCGCTAGGCTGAGCAGCTCCACTTCGGTTAAATGAAAGCAGCTAAATGCTAAAGAATATTTACATAAACCTGAATTCATGTTTATGTAACGCATCTGAAGGAGAGAAGAATGAAGGAACTGTGAATGTGAGAAACTAGGCTCATTAAATGGAAGTAAGGGGCTTCTCTATAGCTGACTGCAGTTATCTATAGGGGAAATTTGATGTTTATGACATAGCAAGGAGCTGCGGCCATGTTTATTTTATAGCTTCCTGTGTAGCGTGCCGACTCCGATTTCATTTATTTCTGTTGTAAATGAGGGGTGATCCTCCCCATCGTCCTCTCATGAGAAAGAGATGGCCTTCTGGTTACGAAAAAAAACATCTCATTTCATAACCCCGTGAGAGAGCACGTTTAAAAAATGTTCCGAAACATGTTATCACTGTGAGACTTAAGTTGTTTTTTTTTTGTGGCTGTTTCTCAAAGCATTTCAAACCAGAATAGATTGTTAGGAATACTTTGATAATCTTGCTGTGCGTCTGTCTTCTGTCAATGTTGCAACCCTTATTTCTTGTTCAACCTGCACACATGAAATAATAATCCCAACCTTCAAATGCTGTTCTACGATCAGTTTTCTCTCGACCGATAAGCAGTTCTCCATTGGTCATTTCCCAAACTATGTGTTTTTTTTCCCTTAAAATAAATTCTAAAACCAGGGTCCAAGCAAGCTATGTCAGAAATATTGCTGAAGTAATTATGTTCAAAGGCTTTGACTAGTATAACAATGATATTTTTGTGCTTTTCCCCATATAATATAATCAGAATAGCATATTTTCTGTTGAGTGTGTTTGCCGTTCTCGCTTTTTCTCCTTTTTAATGGTTTATCAATGAATCAGCCAACCAAATGAGGACCTCAGATCACAATATTTTAAAGAAAGAAATAACATCAGTGCAAATATATATTCATTAGTAAAACCATCAACTGTGGGCCAGTTTAAAGACCGACAGAAGATATTATTTTAGCTTAATATCCTTCACAACAGTGCATGACCTCATGTGAAAATCCATTCAGTTTCCATCGAGGCATTGTTTTATTTGCGTTTTGGAAGAACAGTGATGGTAGGGTTTTGAACGTTCATCTCTTAACCAGGAGGGGGTGGGGGGACATGTCTGAGCCTCTTGGGGAGCCACAGCTCCCTATAAAACTGCTGCAAAAACACTCACTTAGTTTACTGCATCTTCAAAACAGTCCAGATGTCAAGCTCAGGCCAGCTGTGAATCATTTTCTAAGCACACCTCTGTTTAGAATAGTCAGCTTGTCCTTCTATGTTTGTCTAGATGCCATACTAATTCAAAATGCATCCAATTTTCAGAGGTTTGACATGCTGGAGTTACTTATTTGGGTTATAATAATAAAACAGTAATAAATTAAGCAGAAGGATCTAGACATTTGTAAATGCAAGTAAATCTTACCCTCACATAAAAAAGTTTTTTTTCTAAGAGAAAAAATATTGTTGAGAAAGTTGTAAAGTGCAGAAAATATTGGAGCATTAGGGAATGACCACATAGGAAGAAACAGGTAACCTCTCAGATACTGGAACTACACGCATTTTAACTGAAAATATGAATCAGCAAACAAGACAGTCCTTTAAACATTTTAATATATTGATGACAGCTCTCAGTGTGTTTTTTCCCCAAGTAATAAAATGCAAATAATGTAGACAGTCTTGTTTTTACTATTGCTTAAAAAAACCTATTCCAAGTGCTACAAACTGTAGAAGAATAGCATAAGATAGAGTGCAATATATCATTAAAAAGGGAAAATTAAACAACACTCACAATGATAACAAAAAATAAAACAAGTATACTGAATATACTCTGTTTGTATCATGTGGATGTCAGTCTTCTTTTTCTAGACTGTCTTCCATTTACAGTTGTTAAGAAGCTTTTTTTTTAGCTTGTGACAATGAAATTTATGTCTACCCTGTGGTATATATATTTATAAACTTTATCATTATTGCTTACTAGTATATCTTACTGACAAATCCACAATTAATGACCTATGCATCAAAAACAAAATAAATCTTTCTCCTCCCTTCTCTAAACTCTTCCTTTGACACATTGGAATGTTAAAACAGATATATGAGAATTCCTTCTTTACCTACCCCACCCCCACTCAGAAAATTCTCCCTCCCTCGAATGCCATGACAACAGTGACATCACTGCAAATGTTCACAGTTCATTTGAAAGCAGTTGCATTAGAGGTCAGGACATATTAACAAGGCAGAGGAATTACATAATCACTCTCAATGACATGATCCATCCCCACTTCAGAGGCACAGAGCAAACTTTTACTCACTAAGTCAACTCTTCTTTGGAGATATGCCTGGCTCAAGAAAGTTGTCTGTCAACAACAAAACAAGTTATCTTGTTCTTTTAAAACCTTTCATCGCATCTCCACACTGTTTTGTATTTCAGTGTTTTTTTTCCACCGCAGCAAAGAGAAACAACACAAATGGAAATATAACTCTCCATTTAAACACTGTGCTGTGAAATTGGTACCAGTGTGTCAGCAATTGTCTATCCGTAAAATACACAACAGGAATGTACAGGAGGCTAAACTGCAGCAGAAGTGAGAAATAAAAACATCCAAAGGCTGTTTGGGGTATTTCAGGTTTAAGAAGCTCTAAGCTAACACATTAATGCTCTGCCCATTTGTGTCATGGAGGTCATAGCCCTCAGTGTCCCCATTGCAGTGTGTGCGCGGAGGACTTTTACAGGGACAGAGAAGAGCCCGGAAATACCTGCCAAAGGTTTCGGAGAAGCAGGCATACAAGATTGGGTTAGCGCAGCTCCAGGAATAGGAAAGCAGGACCACAAACTCAAAGCTCCTGGCAAAAATAAGCATGGGATCATTGCGCTGCAGAGAACAGAAGTTTAAGACGTAAAAGGGCAGCCAGCACACGCCAAATACCAGAACAACAGCCACCACCATCTTAGTGATCTGCTTCTCCTGTTTCTGAGTCTCTGGTGTAGATACAGTTCTGCTCTGCTGACGTGCGCTCCTCAGTGTGACCACCAGGGCACTGTAGAATACAATCATCACAGTGAAGGGTAGGGCAAAGCCCAACATGAAGGCGTAGATGAGGAAGGTGAGCCACCAGGTGTGAGGGGCCACGTACGGGTCCACAGTGCAAAGGCCATAGTGGGCCGAGAAGTATACCGCCATGGGAAGGACAGGGAGAAGTGAGAACAACCACAGGAATGCCGCTATAATCTTGGCCCTCCTTGGTGTTCGCCAATGGGCAAACCGAAGCGGGTCTACCAGCGCCATGTAACGATCCACGCTCATGACGGTCAGACAGAAGACACTGGTAAATTGGTTGATGCCATCCAGAACCATCACCAGTTTACATGTCAAGTCTCCAAAGGGCCAGTGATTCTGAAAGTTTTGGATAGCAATGAAGGGGAGACCTATCATGAAGAGGCCGTCAGCCAAAGCTAAGTTGAAGATGTATACAGTGGTGGCGGATGACATTTTGTCCAGTTTCAAAATAGTGATTATGACAAGGGAGTTCCCACCAAGTCCAACGACGCAGACAACCAAGTAAAGGACAGCCATCGTTACACTGAAGGCATCAAACTGTCTTTGCATAAACAGGTCTTCATCCATGAAGCTGTCATCTGTGTCCACTACTGAGGCTGCGTTGCGAAACATTTCCGAGTTGAACGTTGACTCCATTTGTAATCAGTCTAGCCCTGTAAACTTTTTCTGCTTATTTATCTTCAGCAAGTATATTTACATACGTACGTATATATAGAGGTTTATAAATGATTCCAGAGAACACCAAAAAGTTATGGAAAAGTCAATGTCTGTCTGTCCACATCAAACTTGCACTCACATTCCGTGAATTTATCTCTCCTCTGGTCCTAACAGTGTGACAAAGTCAAGTCACAAGAATGCACCATTATTCTGCTATTTTTAAAAAAAGAAAATCAGAGCTGTAATGAGAGAAAAGATATTTTTATGCTCTCACATAATTCCTTAATTTTTACCTGTGTCTTTGAAAGTGACTACGGATGTATCCACAGAAAAACCTCTTGAGTGCAGTTCCTCAGTAAAATGTACTGGGTGTCGTACCCTCCCAGCGAGTTCTTATATAGTCCCCCTACCCCCCCACCCACTGCCCCCAGCAGCCCTGTAAGTGTTAGTGTGTGTGTGTGAGTGTGTGTTTGAGAGAGGGAGAGAGAGAGGCAACGAGAAGAAGAAGGAGAAGGAGAAGAAGAAGAACAATTCAAGGAAGCAACAGCCTGTCTCTGTCTGCCCTGTTTATCTCATAAGTTGTGTCGACTTGTTCCAAGCTGCTGTTATGTGGTTTCCAAGGTGCCATCTGTTACAATACTGTTGTTTTCATAGCTAAACATTCTGGTACTCCCTAGCTTCTCTCTCTTTCCCTCCTTCATTTTTTTGCATTCCCAGCACCCCTCTGTTTCTGCTCTCCCTTTCCAGTTCAGTGGGGGGTCAGTCTGAGCTGATCAACCCCCTACTTCCCCTCACGGCCACCCACCTCCCAGATTACAGTGCCAGTGAATGAACTATGGAGGGTGGGGGACAGAAAGCCCCTACATTTGGTTGTTCTTAATATGGCTCTCTTAAGTAACTCATAGGTAATTTGGGAACCGTCTTCACCCTTTTCTGATTCTCTTAATTTGTTGGTCAGTGGTTCATTTATCAGTAGGCAGTTAGCCCAGGGTCGCAGTGGGGGAGATGCCTGAAGATAAAAGAGAATGAGTGGTGAGTGATGATCTTTGCTCTGGTCCTCCTCCGACACGCATAGCTGAAATACTCATGTCTACAGACCCACGGATCTGCTGGCAATGGAAAAACAGAACACAATTTTATTGTACTAAAGAGGTTCAAGAAAACATAAGACTGGAAGAGGCTGTCAAAGCCAAGAGAATGATCTAATGGTCACCTCAATGACCTTACAGGCCCTTGTGTGTCTTAGAATCACAAGGAAATCCTGTGCAAGACAAAGAGAACTCTTTGGGAATCCCTCTACTCGATAACACTGTGCTTGGTCCCACGTAGTAACCCCCACGCTAGAGCTTTCCATTTACTGGCAGTAAACTTGGAAATGTCTTTGTAGTCTGTGTGCATGAGGAGTCGCAACTTTAAAAGACCCCAAAGAGTTTGTGGTTCACAGACTGATGTCCACACCTTCCAATAAATCCTCATTAAAGACATTTGGTTTCACTCAACTGAGTTTGGTTTTACTTGTATCTTTTGAGTTGCAGTGATATCATTTTGCTCAGACAGCTCTTCTCATGTTTGATCAAATTTGATACTAAGGGGGAGCTTGGAATATATTTTTCACATTATCGCACTGAACTCTTGTTCCATGATGTTTTTTCAGGAGTCCAAGCATCAACACTGATATGTTACAGATCTACAGATGTGTTTAATTGGTTTTAGTTGCCTGGTGTTTAATACACTGATATTAGTTGTCAGCTCAAAAATGCACTCTTTAGTGATAGTAAGGGGCAGTAGTCCATGCTGAGACCCTTATTAATATTTTGTCGAAAGAGAAAATGTGTATATAGCTTTACCAGTCACAGGAGTGGGTGTGGTGAGAGACAGAACTGCCTTTAAAAACCTTTTCTACCCAAAGTGAGGATTTCTGCCCCTTTCCATTATGGTGTGGATTTCATGTCCCTAGCATAGTTTAAATTCTCTAAGCTTAGAGAACTGGGTAAACATTAATAAATACAAAGGTTCCAGGCTTTATCCTGTGGTGTGTCCCCATTCACAGTGCCCAAGTCATCACTGAATGGGTTGATAAGCATGAAAACAATGTAAACCAAATGTCAGTCTCAATTACTAGATTTCAACCAAGATTCTGCAACTTCCTTGTTATGTCATTTTACACTATCTCTAAAAAAAACAGCAATTTATGAAATTTGAAATGGAGGAATGGCTTTGAATTTTCTCTAAAAAGTCTTCAGACACTATGCCACACAAAGATACAGTGAAGCTGTACGCCCATTTAAGACATTTGATGTTCGTGTTTATTTTGCCAGTTGCCTATATATAATTATGCAGGGTTTGCTAAGCAAGTAGAATGTTGACATACTTCAAAATGAACACAATCACATCTAGCTTAACAAAACCGAAAAGGTCTGACTGTCTGACTGTCAGCATCACTTGTGAAATACCTGTTTGATCTCTCTGATGTGAGGACAATAGCAAAGAGGGTTGATTTTGGAAATGAATTATCATATCTGTCCTCCTCTATTGACTGACCCTGTAATGATGAACAAGTAAACAAGGGAACCATTTGAAGGGCTTGGTTGATGTGATGCAACGCTCCCTAACATCACTCATTAAACTGCCACCATGTCACTATGCCCAGCGGACTCAGATGTCACCTGTCAAATGGCAAATCACAAATCACCAGAATTTTAGTGTCTCTGTGTCATTCTACTCACCTTTGAGTGCATTCTTTTAGAAAGAGCACAAATATAGAGAGTAGAACTGGTCATTAGAATCTGGACAGGGTTAGTCATAACTTTAGGTTAACCCTACAGGGATTGTAACAAAGTAGGCTACATTCTAAAACAAATATCCATTAGCATATACTATACATTATATATGAAAGCAGTTACACATAATGTCATCTGCATCGAGCAAATGTACTGTTTGTGCAAGTACCTTATGCTCTTATAAGGGTTACAAAAGCACACAAATATTCTCATGGAAACACTTTGACAAGATTCTGCAAGTAGTAAAATAAAATAAAATTTTGATAAAACCCTTTTTGATAACATGAAGAAAGAGAAGAACTCTTATTTTGTGAAAATTACTCAGCACAGGTTTAAAGGCAGCAATAATGGAATGTCGGTGAAAGAAATTCTTTGAAAGAAAAAAATTGCCCACAATTATGTAAAATATCAGTGAGGGAAAATTTAACATAAATTGCCACCAGAAAACAAATAGCCATTCATTTCTAAGTGAGCTGAGATTTGTGAGATTTGTGAGATTTGTTTGACTTAAAAGGGTTGAGGAAAATGTAGTTCAGGATATGCAGTTCAATTTCAGCATATCTATCCCATTACTGAGAAGTGTAAGAATATTAATCAGTCAGAGCTGAAAATGTCATAAAATACAGATGATATCCACATGTAATATTAATACTAATTTCAGTCTGTGTAGTCAAGACAGCCACGAGATTGTCATTGTCCCCCTTGCATGAGTTATGTGAATTACCATATGAGAATCACCCCATCTGAGATGAATTAGGTTTGAACATGCCTCTTTCAGCATAAGAAGCTCTGCGCTGTTGCACACTGCAAATTTTGCTTATTGTTGCCAAACCATTGTTTCTCCTATAACGGCTAGAGTTAGGATATGTTAAGTGGGAACTGCTCAGCATGTAAGGGCTGACTCGACTCTAGGGGCGTGACAGCTGTCGAGCCGAGAGAGGTAGAGTGATCATGTGTGTCTGATGTTTTCTCCCGAAGCCTCGGATGTAGGCAGGAAACTGTGGAATAAAATTGGGGGCTATTAGAAAAAAAGGGTGCTGCTACTTCTTTGAGGGACTTTGAATATGTTTTAAGGCGGTGCTCTTGTTCTTCTACCATTTGTGACATTAGTTTTCCCAAGTTTATTCAATAAGTGTGGCCCACTTTTGAAAGGCCCGTTAATCCAGAAGTTTTGTGTATTGCAATACTATGATCATGTAATATGTTGGACTAGAAGTTTTCATTTTGCATTTCCTGATTTTCTGTTGAGTACACACTATGTTTCTGTGAAGGTGATGTTCATTTGCATTTGTTTGATCTGGTTTAATTTCAGTTATACAGATTTACAAGGGGTATTGTTGGCTGTGAGGTGCTGGTGCATGGATGATACCCAGTTGCCAAGACCATGGGGCCAGCTCCTTTTGGGGATCTTGGTTTTTAAGATCACGGGCTTTTGGGGATCTTGGCCTGATTGTGTGAAAGGTGTTGAGATAGTTGTACCCACTTTAAGTTTGATGATTCTGTTTGTTAGATAACTTTGAATAGCAGTAATTGTTAGGTTAAGTGTGCTGTCTGGTTGTCCTTAGAGGAGCTTTGGGTGACACTGTGTTGGGCTGAGTTGAGTTGAGTTACATAAAGACTGACTTGTCTGTAACTGTGGTAACATTCCGTAGGCTTTTCCCTGACTTTTGAGGGACTGTCACCAGTGCCAGCTTTCACAGTTTGGGAAAATGGCATGTGCAATTTCAAGCACAGGAAAGAAGCAAGTTGTCCTCATTCACTTGAAGAGTTTCAACCTTTACAAGAAGAAGTACCTTATTTGTCACACACACACTGAGCAGTGAGGAGTGAAATGCAGCCTCTGTATTTAACCCATCCCAACACCAGTGAGCAACCGCACACACACTAGAGCCCTGAGCACACACACATACATAGTATGAGCTAGGAGCAGTGGGCAGCCACCCGGTGCCCGAGGACCAACTCCAGGCATTTTTGCCAGTGCCTTGGTCAAGGTCACTGACAGGAGTACTAATCCTAATCCTAACTACACACAGAGGAATCTTGAGTTCTGTTATAGTAACTGAGTTTGTGAGTGGATGAAAAATTTGATTTAGGGGAGCTGGTCTTTGTGTACTCTTTTCTGAGCTTCTCTCTGTGTTTTAATTTAATTTAATTTTAGATACTTTATTAATCAAATTCAACTTTGACCCATCCGGAGCAGTGAACACACACATTGAGAGTAGTGAGCAATTAGCATGCACACTAGGAGGCAGTCCATATCCCTGGAACAGTGGGCAGCCACGTGGCTGCAGTGCCCGGGGATTTAGGTGCCCAAGGGGGGGGGGGCATACTGAGGGAAGGGAAAGCGCTATTCACCCCCCGCTCATTTTCCTGACGGTCCTGGGGAGTGAACCAGCGACCTTTCGGACCCAAGCTCGCTTCACTAACCTTTAGGCCACGGCAGAGAGGGCTACTGCAGTTTGAGTTGGATTGGCGGTGTGTGGTATTGTTTTATTTGGGGTCTGGTTGAGGATCCACTCCGGTTTCTCTGCCAGTTCATCCAGTGTATAACTTTATTTTATCATGTGCAATCTGTTGGAGAAGGATATCGAGGGAAACAGAGGAAGGTTAATGGGCACCTCCTATGACATGACAGACAGACAGTGGCTATACAGGAGTACATGATTCAAGATGTCCTAATGGGAGTTATGCTTTAGGTTACTGTGTGTCATTAATGATGTTCTGGAAAATCTTGCCAGTGTTTTAAATGTTTAGTGATTTGAAAATTGGTGCAGCAGTTTTACTGTAGTGTCCTATGATCATAATGGAAATATCACCCTATTATTTAGTTAGAAGCTTGGCCAAGACGTTGGTCCTGGATAGACAGTTGACTGATGCTAATACCAGTTTTGTATGGTCTTAACTGCAAAAAAAAAAATGTTTGCATTACCTCTAATAGGCTTAAGGTAGTGTCATTGAGTTTGAGGTGTGTGGATAACAGTGTTTAAATACTGAGGCCTTTTTGACATCTTTTTAAATATATGTTGCCCGTTACGTCTGTGAGTGTAATAACAGGTAGAAGGATTGCATGTTTAGCCATTAGATAAAAAAAGAATAAAGGATAATAGTAGAAATGAGTCAAAACTGTAAAAACTGTGAACACGAAGTTGGCTTACCATAGTCTCTTGCCATCTCCATAATCTGTTGCATGTTTTTCAGCTACTCTTGTAGGTTGGTAAAGACTAAAAGAATGTTCAAGGATTAAAAAAAAAGATTTGTCTGCTATTGAGCAAACTGGAAGGGCACGATGATCTGGTTTTTTCGTGTACTGACAGACTCTGGCCCCAGGTGAATGTCACTGCCTTCAATTGCCCCTTGATCTCACTGGAAACAAACATTGACTGGCAGTGTACTAGTTGGTCTTCTAGAATCTAGACCATTATATGGATGCATATTATCTTTATTATGAACTTTAATTTTTAATAGACACATCGTGTTTGTTGCCTTAGCTACGCAGAATGAAACTCATAGTACATCGTATTCGCCACGTCATAGGTCCTGCGCACCATCTCAAAATAACACGACAGGTCACGTTCCCTAAAACCTAACACCGATTTACCACGTACTTTTGTTGTATGACAGCTGCTTAATAGATTACAGTAGTTGGGAGGTCATGCCTTTGCTTTAAAAAACAAACCGCCAAAATGTACACACCAACGTCTAGACTCAAATACCAAACGAAATGGTTGCTATTCTTAAATTTCATTCAGGCAAATGCTGAATTAATATGCAATAGAGCCACAAAGTTGATACGTCTCTCGTCAGAGGCCGATTAACCAATGGGATCTCACGAAGGGAGGGTCTTACCATATGTCAGAGACACGTGTAAAGGGAAGAAGGAAGTAAATACGGTGGACTTTCTCACTTTGGCACTGGAAGTGACAGCAAGTAGGGTTAGAGGCTAAAATGAATAAAAAAACCGTATGAAAAAAAAGTTTGCAAGCTTTATGAATCGCACTTTTGGGGCTTTTGTGAGAAGATCTGTTTCGCCCAAAAAGCAAGCAAACGGTGAGCCAAACACATATAAATGTACATAACTCTGTTCATAAGGTTACCATGGCTATGTCGAATTAGGTGTGTGGCTATTTCCCTCCCTCTCGGCTTATTTGTGCGCCAAAATCGCGAGGCAGGTTAGCTGTATAAAATGTTATCTCTGCTCAGCAGAAGGTATAAAAGTACGTCGACTATGTCTGTAGTACCAAACGTGCTCGGTGCAGTTCAGTGAGTACAGATACAACGCTTCTAGACAAATGTCAACGCAGAGCACCATACCTAATTAGGCGAACCTTAGAAACAACTATAGTCTTTCGTGGAATACTTTCACAGACGTTTTGAACTATTCTGAGTGGAATATTGGACGTTTCTCCAAGCGGCAAAGCCTCCGGTTCAAGACAGTGGTTCAATCATGTTGCTCTGCGTTGCAGAACCTCCTGCAGGTCAAAGGTTCATTGATAAGGTCTGGTGATTGGGTAGACTTGCAGCATTTTTGACTGGTGTTTTGGAAACATTTTTTTTTAAACTGCCTCCTCTTGTTGGAGACATTCTCATCTTGGAATATGTTCACACCTTGAGGAAACAATGTTTGAACCAAAGGTGCATAAAAGCACCTAGAATGGCTGCCCATTCTAGACAGGCTGCCCACACCATATAAGATTATTCACTATGTTTAACACTTGGAAACAGGCTTTGTGAGGTGAGGGCTTCTACTGGCTCTCTCCAAAAATAAACCCGTTCAGATGTGTGAACAAGAGTTGAAGATGACTCCTCAGAGTGTATTACTATGTCATAATGCTAAGAGGGCCTGATTTTGAGTTCATTTTATCAAGTTATATATCATTGTACGTTGTCCTTGGTTACAAGCTGCTCCTGACTGACAGACTTACAATGAATATCACCAAGCTACAGTAATTTGAATGCTTTTTTGTGCGTCCAGCAATTATCCTAACTCAGCACTGCTCTGTGCACTGTGACTGACACAGCTACAAGTTAGAGCTTTTTAAGAATCGGTCAGTTTAGAAACTCGCATGAGAAACGGTTGATTATAGACACGTCTTTTATAGCAGATTCCGTGGGTATCATTGTGAGTAATATGAAACATATGTTTAATCCTTTTTTAATTACAATTTACTGAATTGAAAAGCACTGTTTTTGTTATTTTGTCCAACCAGTATGTTGACATGTGGTCACATACAGCATGCTCACACAGTTTTCATCCAATGTACATTTAGGAATATGTGAGGGATGCTTTTGGGGAGATATTATTATTCTTATTATTATTCTTATTATTTAAATTTAGAAGGGGAATTTCACTCGAAGGGACCTTCACTATCCTTGCCTTTAATGACACTTAGTCACCCTTACCTTACTATTGAATGTGTAGGCTACTTCTAATAGCTTTTTGGGTTGGGCAGATGTTTGCAAACAGTAGGTTCTGTGACATGAACAGTTTGGCAAACAGGACATGGCACACACACCCTCTTAGCCTTCTGAATAATATAAGTGTCCTTCGTCTCCGTTTATCTCTTTTGTTTTAACAGGATTACCGCCATGCTTCCAGGCTACAGCCCAGTGGTCCAGGCCTTGCTGGGGACACTCTTTACCTGGGGCCTGACAGCTGCTGGGGCTGCCTTGGTCTTCATCTTTTCTAGCAGACAGGCAAGACAGCTGGATTAATCAGCCACTCTCATCTTTTACGCTTTGTTAGTTTAAACTGCACTCTGCATGACCAGAAATGCCTCATGAGAATTTATTCAAGCTCTCCTTGTAGTAACTGAGGAAATGCTAGGACCGTGAAAACAAGATAGGTCGACTTTGACGAAGGTTCTGGAATGTATTTTGCAAGGTTAACTTTAAATTAGACCAAATCTCATTCATTTTGTGGGATTAATGTTTAATACATCCCCCTTAAATTGGTTCATTTGTACATTCCCACTTTGATGCATTTTTGACGATATTACGGTTAAGGTCACAGGACTCCATAAGTAAAGCATGAAATTAGATAAAAACAGCGTGTCATTAAGAAGGGAGAAGAATGAAACAGTAAAATGGGTAGAATTTTGTTTGTGGTCCCACCTCCTACCCCCTGTAGAGCTACAGTAAACAATTTCAAGTTTTAGGCCGAGATTCCCTGAAAGTACTTCATATTTATCCTGTGCCCCACTTCACATCCGTACATTTGACGTTTAAACATCTTTTAGAGAAGTCTTGTGTTTATTCACTTGAGAGATTTGCTGTTGAAGAAACAAGCAAGTTAAGACAGGTTTTCCAAAATAGGTCCAACAGAAATAAAAAGACAAGACAGTTATGCCATGCCTTTTTGAAGTTTACATCTCTGATCCATTCTTACCTGCCATTAAGAAACACCCCTGATGGTTTGGAGAACTTAACACTTTTCTGATGGCTTTGATGTGCAGCTCCATTATCATGAAGAAAGATTAGGGGGATAAAAAAAAGGAAAAAAAAATGATGCCTATATTTTGATTCCAGACTTTCTTTTTTTCCCCATTCCTCCTTTTAGAAGCGGATCTTGGATGGAAGTCTGGGCTTTGCAGCAGGGGTAAGAGGGCATGTCTTTGAACATCACACTCTTCTTGCTATCTCTTCATCCTTTTTTCCTTGTACCCTGAATTTTTTGTCGGTCTTGGCATCCAGGCTTCTTTCTCTCTACAGAGGAAAAAGAGGTTTGAGATCAAATAGACAGTTGTCTCTCTGGCCATAAGTCTTGGTGGTCTTATATTGTGTTTTGGTTTCTTCAGAAAAATGTCTTTATCAAGCAAATGGAGCACTTTTTGGAGCCATCTTACAGTTGTAAAACTTGCCTTGCTGTGGGGTACAGTTTAATTACTGTCCTCATCTGACTTATTTGGAATAACTAAAGGAAACTCCTAAATTTCCTGCCCAGTGGGTGACAAGTTATTGTATTTCCACTGAGAGCAGGAAATGAATCCTTAATTAATTAATACATTTCCTTTGTGAAAAATGTGGCAGGCAATTGGGGCAGACAATTTCAAAGAGGTTATAACTTAAAAGTGCATCTCCAATATCCTTTTATTCAAATAAATAATAGTATAAAAATGTTCAGAACAATAATGTTTCTCACAAGTGGCTCCTGCAGCCATGTCATTGTTTGACTGTCTGTCTGCTAGACTGATGCCATAAATTAGAATTTATTTACTCTTGGTTAATATTGTTGGAATCCTTTTTTGGATATTAGGTACAAATATTTGTCTTGAACATGTAAGGAAGCCCTCAAGATCTTGTCCCATCATCACAGCTGATACTGAAACATTTAAAGTGATCTTTAATCAAGATTTTGTGAAGGCATTGCCCAATTCATCCATCACCCTGTGCCCTTTCCATCAGGGATAAGTCTTAATTTATTTTCGTTGGCCTTGTGGTGGACACAGTTGCCCCCCAGACAAACCTACACTTTCTCATGAGGAGGAGGTATTGATTTAGAAACACCAGAAATAATTGGATTATTGATGTTCTTTCTTTGTCTAAATTCCATTAGGTCAGTTACGTCAGTGTGATATACATGCTATTATACACTGAAGGCTTTAATTTGTGTGTCTGAAATATGCCATAGCCGAAAATGGAGTCGCATTATGCTGTTTGCCCTTACCAATTACATAATGCTCCCTCACAATTTACAGCACTGTTGAACAAGCTTCTTCTAATTGATTCTTAAAATCTTTAGCTCAGTTTCACCAACATCCTCATTATGCTCAGCTCTATTCATTAATGATTGTGTTCATTACTTTCTGTGCCAGATTTGACTCTGGGGATTGCCATACATATAAAATCTGGCATCTGACATAATTACATTATATATATGTCTGTGTGTGTGTGAGAGAGAGAGAGACAGAAGGAAGGAAAGAAGGGAAAAGAGAGAGAGAGAGAGAGGGGGAGGGAGAGGAAGAGAGACAAAGCCATAGACGGATGGACTGATGCATGTTTTGCAGAGATAGGTGGTGGATGGAATGGGGGATAGAAATTCTTTTGTTTGTCTAAAATGCTTCACCCACAAGCAGACTCCCCTCTATCCCTGTTTGTTTGCTCTGCAGGAGTGTGTATTGAACAGGCACCTGTGGGGCCCTGGATGAAATTAATTAGACAGGATGTGCAAGTTAAACATGGTTGAGAGCTCTCCATCTTTTTCATCTCTCTCTCTCTCTGTCTCTCACTCTCTCTCTGCGCTTCGTGTCAAATCGATGGTGGGTTAGTAGCATGGAGAGAGAGAGAGAAAGAGAGCCAGAATGAAGAGTCAGTCAAGTATGTTTTGTCTTCTCTCTCTCTCTCTATCTCTGAATCTATTTATCTTTTCTCTGACAACAGACATATTGAGTCATACTGAGTTACAAGAACAGAGAGAGTGTTGATAAGCATATTGCATCTGTTTGCCAAATAGAGCCAGAAATAAGGCTGATGTTGAAAGAAGGGTATTTCCATTTGGCACGAAGCAAAACTTGTTGTGCAACCCACATTCATGCTGAAAAGTTCAGTAAAACTAATTAAGACCTTTTAGTCACTGTTTGGACATTATTTGGTCGTAATTTGGACACTATTTCTAATTTCTGTTTGGCTGCCAGATCTGATACTTTGACTTTGGGAAAACTTTGTAGTTATGTGGTGCGGTAGGAGCATCAGATATATTAGAATCCTGCTCTATGTGAAAAGAGATAACTGTTACTGCGGTCTCGATGTCAGTGATTTTCTCATCGTAAACGTCATATTATTTCATGCTTTTTTAAAAACACAGGGAGGAAAGAGAAAACGCGCGCGTGTGTGTGTGTGTGTGTGAGCACGTAGGTGGGTATGTGTGGGATTAGGGTTTTGGAATTGAAAGGTGAACATATATTGTACTCTGCAGTACTGCTCCGAAGTTCGCACCGCTTTTGAGAGCCCCGATAAAAGTTCCCCTAAGCTAATTTCATTACTGTGCCGACATCACATCTGAGGAGTCTTCTGTTTGTTATTTGTCCTCACAATCCCTGTTTACCCACTTATACTTTGGCACAGACCATTATTAATCATACATATTTAATACTGTGACTAGGCTATTGAATAGGACTGCCATCGTGCTTTCCTAAACCTGTCATCGTGGTAGGGTGTAGCTCTCTCTCCTTCAGTTGAATATTTATCATCAGTCTGCCTCCTTATTTTTAAAAATGTTTTTTTTGTTTTAAATTCCATCGCTGTTTTGTCAACCTTAAAGGAAATGAAACATGTCGACACGCAGGACCGCAGTTTTCTTAACTTTATCTTACCCTGTTTTCACTGTAGCTCTCTAGCCATAAAACTGGACCTTTTTTTTTTTTTTTTAAACTTTTACTGGATATAGAAAAGAAGCTGAGGCAACAGTGCTGAAAGGGGCAACGTGATGGAATCTGTCTCTGTGGTCTCACTAACAGATGCTTGCGTGGTGGAACCAGCACTCCATTTAAAAGAATCTGGATCTGAATCTGGAGAGAGAAAAAAGACAGAATGAGAAGGAAAAAAGAAAAAGATTTCCTTACCCAACCTTTTTAGTTTTGCTAGGAATACTCAACAAAACTAAAATGCTTGGGGAGGCATTCTTTGACCACGCTTTTCTCTCTGGAATGTTGACGTATGGTAATAACTGTTTACTTACCTGTCACCTGTCAATCAAAGTAGTACAATAGGTTGACTACATTTACTGAAGAATGACCAGAGGCGGCAAGACGGACAGTCGGACAAACTGATCACAAAGCTACAAGGCATCTTTGCTAATATTACTTGTTCATATTAGTATAATATTAATAAAGAGCGATGTATTATGGAGTGGTGTTAAATCAAACAGAGAGTTCCATTTTCTCTCATTTTCCCCCCTTTCTCCCTCCTTGCTTATTTTACTCAGACCTCTTATCGTCCACTGATGTTCACTCACTGGATCTCACTTATGTTTGATCAAGGCAACATTCCATGAAAGACAGAAATCTTTACACTTTTGCACTCTCAGATTGCAAAGTTTATATCATAGTCCTGTCTAAATCTGTGAAATTCCCAGATTTGTCTGATATGAGAGGGCATGTCTAATCTTATGGTAAAGTCGAGCTCACCTGTAAGATTCTCCTTTTGACAAGGCTTTCGACAGCTGCTTGCTGAATGTCACTTTCTGTGTGCCTGTGTGCATTTGTTACACTGGCTATGAGTGTGTTTGTCGTTTGTACCATTGGACTTCAGGCAAGAATTGGCTTTTTTAAGTATCATATTTGTTACACTTGAGTATTTTCAGTCATTTAGAAGCATGTCGCTCCAATGAAAATGTTACGCCGATGATCGTGCTCAAGAATACATGCAGTAGATGCAGTGCGTGGATTGTAATGGGATATATCAGAACAGAGTCATCAGTTTATAATTTTTTTTGTTCTTGAAAGTACATGTTATTCAACATTAGTTAGTGGCTGCTGGACTTTTATGGAGCGTTGATAAACTATTTTGGGAAACCTCTAAAGTAAGATTTATCACTTTTGATATGTACCATAAACTTACACACAGTATGGAGTGTAATGTTATGACAAATACCATAAGTGGTAAATTCCTCGTCTTTTCCTCATTTATCCTTTTTCCCCACTTTAGTGTTACGCCCGAATCCTCTGTCAAATGGCTGTAGTTTTTTATTTTGCTAATTAGACATTTAATATGTTTAATTTTGCTGAAGGGACTGTGGGGCTTATATGAATCACTGGATCCATCAAGCTGTTTTTCTCCAGAGGCACAGAACGAGAACCTTTATGATGAATGAGTGTCCTTCGGTCTGCCTGCACTGTGTTACTTTCTGTGGCTTGTTGTAATTTCGTCTTTCTCCGGCCTCTTTTTCGGTGAAGACCAAAGGGAAGGAGCGCTAAGGCCAGTGACCACTGTAGTGACTCTTTTCTTTTATCAGGAACTTATTTGCTAATGTTGCTGCTTCTGATCTCTGTATCTATGCCACTGATCATGACTTTGTTCCAACACAATGATCACATGAATTTCAGTGGAGTTTCACAAGTGTTTCATGAGAGCAGTTGGGTCTTTACGGTTGCAACTGATCAACATGCGGCAGCAGCATCACAGCATCATGCGTCGCTGCTCTGCCCTGCATGCTAGGGTGACGTAAAGGATGCCAGTACTCTAGAAAATCCACTATGAATCATGCTTTAAATCCTACGGTGTACACCAAGGAACGCAGTGCCTTCTGTGAAGTAAGGGTTCAGTCACCATTATGTTTTGGGGATGTATCTCATATTTAGGGAAGCGAGACACTTGTCCAGGTAAGATGAACATGAATGGATCAGAGGAAATCCTTCACCGGAACCATGTGATCCTTGTAAGGAGGTTTATACCAGGGTGGAAAATTACTTTCCAGAATGATAATGACCAGAACTACACAGTTGAAGGAGGAATATATTGACTAAGCTGCAGAGACAGAAATGTCTTTAAATTGCCCAGTTGGAACCCCGATGAAGTCCCGTTGAAAATATGCGATTAATAGTCTTAATGGATCTCAACGATTAAAGAGAAGTTTACGGATGGTTTAGAATTCCCTTGAAAAATGTGGACTGCGCTGTGTGGATATTTGGGAAAAATGTAGTTTAAAAATTTGACTCATGGAAACAAAGTGTGAAAAGTTACATTCAGAGGGTCCATCATATCTATAGATTTTGCAGATGTTAAATGTGGCGGATATTCATTTGACTTTGGATCCGCATAGAATTGGCACCTTCCCAGCAGTTGGTTCTGCACATGACTGCAGGTGTATAGTTAGCACTCCCTGGCTGTCAAGCTGCAACAAATGCAGGAACTTCATTGGTATGGCATGCGTGCAGTGGCCCGACCCTTTGTTATCATAGTAAAAGGTGAGATAGGTGTGAAATGGGTAGATGGCATCAAAAGGCAAAATGCCATAGATATGCACATTGTCACATAGTTCCTTCAGACCATGATCCCTCCAGAATCAGTGACCTGAAGAAAACTATTTTTTTTTGCTGAGCTTTGACTAAGTGGAGGGGTTTTTGCAGTGTATTGAATGAGAGCTCAGTATTTAAGGTGTAGGCAAAATAGCATAGGTATTTTAAACCCATGGGCCAGGGGTCTTGTTTAGATTCTTGTACCTATGGAAACACAGCAGGATCAAAGGTACAAAGGTATTCAGGCACTATAACACGGTATGAAGCGTGTGTATATTATGCGATAAAAGTGTGTATTATGACTCACTCCATCCTGATCTGACTTGGACTGATTTGGCACTTTTCAACCCAACATCACTGTTGTTAATGGGAGCCATAATACAGCTATGGAGAAGGAGGTGGGAAAAAAGAATTAA
The DNA here is from genome assembly GCF_902362185.1 of Chanos chanos. Taxonomy (NCBI): domain Eukaryota; kingdom Metazoa; phylum Chordata; class Actinopteri; order Gonorynchiformes; family Chanidae; genus Chanos; species Chanos chanos. The sequence continues at coordinate 42,511,824 of NC_044499.1, read as the reverse complement.
AATCCAAATAAAGGCAGACGATATCACTTTGAATGTATTTTAAATTAACTGTCTGCAAAAAATGTGGTGATTAAATATGTTAAATTAAATTATTACCTGTGCACTTCAATGATATTGCTTGTTTCTGGCTATGTTCAAGAGTGAAATTTCAGTAATACAGTGAGTGTCATGTTGTGCTGGTAATATGACTCATTTTACTGTTAACACCTGCACATTCAAGGGCCAGATGGACTCTAAACTATTCTTATGTCTGAATTTGCCTTCAGTGCATGTATAGACCTCAAGCACTCTACGCTATAAACTGCTCTGGTGAAATTGCTGTTGCCTGGACATGTTTCCTCAGGAATGACGCCAGTGCTCAAATTGGAGGACTGATTATGTGGGTGCTCTGTACACAGAGAACTAACTTCCTCTGGCAGGAAAGGATCAGAAAGTGAAATAATCTATTTTTACCAACACCTTGATGACAGGTGTCTGTAGCGCAGAGCTTAATTGACTTGAAATGTGCAGTCCTACAAGCTTCATTATTCTCCCCTCAGCATTCAGAGGAAAGATGGAGAAATCATGATTGCGGAAGAGTCGTTCAGCCTACTTGGGTATTAAACCCCTGGTGCTAATAACAGTACTTTTCTAGTCCCATCTAAACATGGGGTGACAAGACAGTTGTCAAAGTAATGATGGAGCAGGAAATTGGGTTTTTCAAGCAGTTGGCTCTGGAAGAGAGATTGTAGTGTGCTATACCAAGCTGAAGGAGTAGCGTTGTCAGTTTTGTGCCGGTTCTTCGTAAAATACCGACTGTACAATCATGAGCTGAAAGCTGAGTCATGTTTCACATCATATTCTGTGCTGATACAAATGTTCTGGCATGGTGCTAGGCAGTTTCAAACCGCTTCAGTGTAAATGTGACGTAACAATCTGTCCGTTAGCTCTGTAAGAAATGCTTGTCCGGTAGCAAATAGTTCAACGAGCAAAAGTAGAAAAGTTTGTTTGAATAGGGTGAAGACAAGTAGGGTGAAGTTTTAAGACAATAGAAGATGGGTTGACAGTAAAGAGGTGGCTTTGTGAAAGTGCTGTTATAAATGACTAATTAAACTGACTTTAAACTGATAAAGCCAGGGGCTTAAAGTGCTGCTCGTTACTGCCTAATTCATTTATTTACAATGTGTGGAATGTGATAATGGATTGGTCTGGAGTTGAATTAGTCTTATTAACTGTGAATATATCAGTTAGATGGTTTCTCGGACTGAACACCAAATATGTGTTTATGTTGTATTGTGTTATGCTGAAAAATACTTTTTTAAAATATAAAAGTGCGTGGTGAAGGTTACTATCAATGTATATCATTCTGCAGATAAAGATGAATTTTTTGGGGAATATAGATATATAAATGCTTGTCTTGTAGACATGAAAGTCTGTAAATATTGTACTTTATCGACAGTTTCAGTTCTGTGACATTGACTGGTTTGTTGACTAATTTGAGTTTATTGTGTGAAAAATGATGGAATCCGTTCACCAGATCTCAATTCACTTGTATTAGGCATTCTTTAATGTTCATGAGGTCTCTCTGTTGATTTTCTATCAAATAACCAATGTATTTTCTCTAAACAAAGCACAAATTGAATAGTGATGATTCTTTTGGCCGTGAGGCTCCTTAGTGCTCCCATTCCCCATAAACTTTCATTCATTTGTTTTCTTCTGCTCCCTCGTATGCAGTTTTTGTTTTAATGATTGATCTGTTTCTAATTGTGTCCTAAACGACCGTGGACTTTTTTTTTTCTGAAATGGATTTTTCTTCTTTCATAAAAGATAGACCCTGTATTTTTCAGCTGTAGGCATGAAAATGGCCGGGGGTGGGGGGGTTTATTCATAGGTCATCGTGGTTGAATGTTATGCGTTGCCTTTGCTTTTGAAAGTTAATTTCCTCCTCAACCCATTATTGAAATGCAAATTTGTCCCGTGACGGGCATTTATAGCTAAAATAGGACTGGAACATAAGTTCATTCATACAAAGTATAGCTTCTTTGGGGAATTTTTCCAGGTTTTTTTTATGCAAAAGACCTTGCCCTGTGTCTTCCAAACTTGTTTTCATAATACTGCGGAGTATTGCAAAACTATAGCCTGTGTGTGGTCTTCTAAGACAAAATGTCATATCTCTAGGACAAAATTGGGTTGCTATGTTCATGTCTGTAAGGCCCAGTGGAGAAATGAAGAAAGACCTGATCCTGTTTGTTAAGAATGTGTGAGGGGTTCATAAGAAATATTGCCTTGTTGGCTTTTCCCTCTGCTACTGTAGGATGCTGTGCCATCAGCCAGGAAATCTGCACAGGGACAAAGTTCTGTCCTCATTTCTAAACCGTCCCCGGCACCCCAACACTGCCCCCACTCCACTCCTGTGCGCCCCAATACCATCCTCACCGTGTCCCTGCATGACCTCTCACGGTCCCCACTCCACTCCTGTGTGCCCCAATACCATCCTCACCGTGTCCCTGCATGACCTCTCACGGTCCCCACTCCACCCCTGTGTGTCCCAAGACCATCATCACCCCATCACCGCCACTCTCCATGCTATCCCATTGCACAAAGATATGTCCCCTTTTTCCATCCCGCAAATGATATTTTACTTCAGGTATTTTTCATAAATGTTCCTAGAAGATACGTATAGCGTACTGATTTGTTTCACAGAACTGCGCAAGACATGAATATTTATCATCACACATTTAATAGTCATTCATTCATACATCATATATATAGGAAATAGCATGTCTGTCATCTTTGATCAAAGTAAATTCTCTCAAACATTGGCTCTCGCGCTGTTCCGCTCAAACTAGGGACAGGCCTTCGAGCCTATACGTATGCTTGGGAATGCAGTTCATTGGTAAACTGTGGCAGTACAATCAGTGTGGCGGCTGAAAAGAATCAAATAATAATAAGATTAAAGTTCCACATTCATTGGTCTTTATTTCTTAAAATGTAATGGACTAAAGCAGAATAATTTGCCATCTATCATATTTGGGATATTACAGCTACGAAAACAACAACAACAAAAAAAAAAAACAGAAGTCACAGTTTTTGAAAGACAGTTACTCTTTCAATCAAGTCATAATTTTAAACACTAGATGTATGTGATGCAGAGAGTTTGCTTAAAATCAGAAAATGTAAACCATTCTGTAGCATAGACCTAAAAGTACAGTTAAAAAAGAATGACCTTTCCCTCTCCCGCTCTGTATGGTCCAGCTCTCCCTATTCCCATGCAGCTCTCTACCCAAAACATCTGTTTGAATCATTTTAAAAAAAAGTCAGCCGTTTGTGGAAATAGTGCGATGGGGGGTTGGGGGGTGATAGGACAGCCGGTGCTAGGAGATTGCAGCCGATTGCTTATATGACCCATTTCCATAGAATCACCCGCTGTGTCACTGATATACATATATTTGGAGCTTTGGAGAAATTTCTGAGAAGTTAATCAGATGCCACCCACTAGAAGGCCTGGGACTGTGTAGGGATCATACTAACGAACACCACATGGTGTGCATTACAAACGGGCATAAGATTAGTTTTAAAATCCGGTTTAGCTGTGTGCCTTACGTGACAGATGGAGCAGATCTACGGATAATGAAGAAGTTTATTACTAAGTATATGGCAAAAATGCAGCACCCTATCTCAAATATCATGTGATTTAGAAACAAGCTTACCTTTCAGAGAGATCATTATCGTTCTAGAGATACCACCTTTTCAGATGAGTGAAATGCCAGACAGTATCTCACACACTTTTTTAGAGAGACAGATAAGTGTTCTTTGTTCTCTGTTGTGGTGATTTTTGATTGTATCTTTTGAAGGAGGTCCATTTCTGCTTGAATGAACCCACTTCAAAAGATGTTCACCAAATAGCATTTTCTTGCATGTTCTAGTCACTGGAACCTAACATTTAATGAAAATGCTTGATTTCCTTATTTTATATCATACATTAAAAGGACATTGTTGTTTTTCTTTTTCAAAGCAAAGCAGAAACTCTTCATTACAGAGAGAGATGATGTGGCTCACGTTATATATGTAACAGAAATAGAGAAATCTTTCTTGTCCAAGACCTTTCCCGTTTGATCGCCATGACGTAAAAATAAGCAAACACTTCAGTTTGAGATCCTCCTGTCTGACCCAGTTTAGTCATCCATAATTTATGTGTCGCTGGTCTAAAACGGAATGCTATGATTAAATGTACATGTTTTACAGGGTTTGGAAAGATTGAAAATTATGATGCAAACGCATGCTTAATGATGCGATAAAACTGAAATATAAAGTCTGCTGTTTCAGCTCTGAACAAACTGTTCTTTGTGCATAGTCACCACCACTTTTGTTGTGTTTCTGTCATCCACAGGTAATGTTGGCAGCCTCTTATTGGTCCTTGCTGGCCCCTGCAATTGAAATGGCGGAGGAGTCTGGGAAGTACGGAGCGTTTGCATTCCTCCCCGTTGCCGTGGGTTTCGCCCTCGGCGCTGCATTTGTGTACTTTGCTGACCTCATGATGCCTGTTTTGGTGAGTTATGCTTGCACTCTTGTGCATGAAGCTGCTTCTCACAAGAATGTCTGAAACACATGTTTAACGTAACGGTGTCAGATCTGAAATAGTTCATTACAGTGAAAAATGCCTTTCACGTAATGTAACTGCACATAGGATTTGTACTGTTTTAATTTGGGCTTTTCCATTTGCTTTTTAACTCGAGACTCAAGCTTTGTATTTCAGTCTTATCCAGGGTGAAACTGACATCATAAAGTGCCTAGGTTAGTGACTAACAGGGATGGAGCAGAGGAGATAGAAGATGGGAGATAGAAGGATGGAGTGGATGAGAACAGAATGTGGTCAGAATGAGCAGAACAGCAGTAGGAAGGAGCACACATGGAGGTGGAGTGGTGGTGGTTTAGAGAGAGGAATGACTCAGTGATAAGCAGCCTGCCTCTCTCATCAGGAGCTCAGCCTGTGAAACAGACAGATCAGTACAGAGACTCGCAGTGATTCTGCCCTCCCACTTCTTCATATGCACATGCATACACTTTTCCCATCATGGGTATGCCTATAGGCGACTCAAACCTATATTTACCTGTGCCTTGTATATGACTCACTGCAAAGTAGCCCAGTATCTGGGTTCCTTACAGCAAAAACGTCTTGCCACTGGCATTTTGAAACGCGTTATCCATCGATACGCCATTAATATATTTTTCGTAGTTTCTCCTGAGGATGTGCCCTGCTTTTCATATGTACACAGACTTAGATTAACTCAAAATGAGACCACGCAGTAGTTTCCATTATTTATTTTCCATGCAGGCATTGTAACTTCTCATGGTCGTCCCTTATCTTGATATGTATGATGCTCTTACTCAGGTGCCATGGTACTGTAGTACTTTGGAGACATCTTTTTTTTTTTTTTTTCTTGCCTTGTTCTTACGCATCAGTGTTCCCATCAGTCCATGGAATTATATGACACGTAACTGTGGGAAATGCCTCTTACATAGTGTACATTTTGGGTCATAGAATGTGTGTTCTAGTGCTGTTGAGGCAGCCCCTCAGTGTTTCTGTTAGCTCTGGTTGAAGATGGGTGGTGATGGTTGTGGAGCTATATTGTAATCGGCGTGAAATACATTCTGCTTGGCTCAGGACGAGTCCCCATAAGCAGATGGAGTGATGTGATGTTTGGACAGCTGCTGAAGTCACTTTTACCGACACTAAGGCAAACACCGGGCCAGGAAAGAGAGAAAAGGGCTTTGAGATGCCAGCCCAACAACCCCCTGCAGAGTAATTACTGTGGCCCTGTTCCAGGGACAGATTCAGTCGCGGTGTACTCCTGAAATTAACGACATCGTTTCCACAGACCCCTTTTGTGAGCCCCTCGTTTCCAGGATGAGGAGATGGAACAAACGTCAGACTCTCGAGTAACAGGGCCGCAAGCTGTCGCAGGATTGAGTGTCAGACAAACCATACCTGTGTGGGTTTTGTCATAAAAACGGTACAGCACACAACTAAGCTTACTGTTACTTGGGTACCAATCAGAAGGGCACAATGGCCGGTTGGCACTGTAAATGGACTGAGCCATATGGTGGCTGTTCATGGCATCTGTCTTACTGCCCAAGAGCACTGAGCTGAGTGAGAAAAGCTTTTGGGACGTGAAAAAAATTGTTGGTTGTTCAAACACAGCATGTCTTTCCCGTGTGGTTTCTCTTCGTTTCTTGGTCAGTCTGCGTGACAGATTTAGACTGAACCTACGAACACTGCAGTACCCCACTCTAAATCACAGAACACCTATAGTTACTGATAGCATTTTTTGTGTAAGGAAATAGCTACTAAGTTGCCCAACCTTTGTCCTTACAAACTACTTTGGTGCAGCCAAACTTTTCTTCCCTCTAAGGCATTAGGAAGCTTTACTGTTGAGAAGGACTGTTTTGCCATAATTCAGATTTAGTATTTATTATCCTTACACTGTCATAAAAGAAGTGCTATTCCTACATCTGTACTTAAGCGTGTGCGTCTGACTGGTGAAGTGCACGTTGGGCCTCATTGCCTGAATGATTTATTTGAATTGATCCCTGTTTCAGGTTTGATGCTTCTTGACCCATGCTAATCGATGGTGTATACTTTTCTTTTACTGCACATAGGCTGTAACATTTTACTGAAAAGTCATGATGTGCAGCCATCTGTATAGTAAGAAAAGATCTACAGTATTTTCCTTGTGGTTTCCTGCACCTCTTATCGCACACTGACCGAAGTATAATAGTAAGATGAAGTCACCAGTGTTTTGGATCCTGTAAGTAAGCATACAGTTTAGTTTCTTAGGCTCAGTGTTACCTGTTAACTTCCACTTCATCAGTGCATGGCCTCTTGTTGACATGAAAATAAGGGTTTTTCCACAATTGCGAATATGAATGTTTTCCTCCAGTTACATAGATTTTTCTGTATTCATTGATGTCCCGGATTGAAAACTCAGAGTTTTTTGGTGTTGCATTGCAAGTTCTAGTGTAGTCAGTATAAACCAGGCCCTGACAATGACATTATTAAATTGACATTGGATGCAACAGAATACATATAAACCTTCTTGATCTAAAGCTTTCTTCTTGAGATCATTTTGTGCACTCAGCATTGAAACTCTTTATAATTTGTTTCGAAAACTGAGGATTCATTGTCTTATAGATGTGTGTCTCTCCCATGTCAATTCTAGAGTTCTTGATAAATTCAGAAAACCATTGAATTGAACCATTTAAATGAAATTTTGCAAGACCCTGGGGTTTTCTTAGCATGAATGGTTTATCTAAGCCCCAGAGACACCGATTAGCTGAACTGGAAATGATCCTTGGGTGTGTGCCATTATTGGATTTGTCACTGAATACCTGAGGTAAAGATGTCAAGACCTGTGGGTGAAAGACAGAATCTGTGTTGTTAACACTTTTTTTTTTGTTGTGGGACTTGTGCTTCAAAAGAGCTCATGCTCTTGTCTTTTATCTTGCCTTCATCTTCTCACGGTATCGTCTGATGAGCTATCTCCCCCCATTGCTCCCCTGAGTCAGATAATAATGCATATGATAGCGTTATTTTTCTGCTTCGTTTGCAACCCGTGTTCTATGCTCATGCCAGTTTTGATGTCTATTGATGTCCCCAGATGATATTTGTATTTGACGCATTTCAGAACAAACCTTTGACTCGTGTTCAGGACATAGGTAACACATGAGATCTGTGTTTTTTCGGCTAACTTGCTGATTTCCCAATAAATCGACCACAGATATGCTACTATCTCACTCTTCGAGAGCTCTCACAGCATACGGAGGGACCCTCGTCCTTTGGAGGCAGAATGGCAGATGAGCAGTTTAGCCAAGGTTAAATACATCAAAATGAAAATGAGACTGTGTTTACTATATCAGTGTAGTTTTGTAGGTCTGTTCTTTCAGATGACTGTTTAGACAAGCTATGAAACACTATCTTGTTAGTTTTCAAAGCATGCAGAGATTGCAAGTTAGCTTACATTTACTTCCTTCTGTTTTTGAAAAATGTATCTATCAGCGGCCAACCAGAAGCAGAGAGACACTCTAATCCTACATCAGAATGGACTGGACACATGAGCTGACGTGAATGAGATGGACAGTTTTAACACTGGCTCTTTGAGCCTGTCTGATGGGCTTAATTAGGGCCCTCCCATCTGACTGGAGGAAAATTTAGCTACTTAGAGACATTGTGGAGTTATCCTGGCACTCTGAAATGCCTGTCAATTGGGATCTGTTTGCCTTGGTATTGGATATTCTCTTTTTGATCACTAATATCAGAGGGTTACCTTTATCTATACTAAAATGATAAGAAAGCCCTCTTTCGGCATTCTCATGAAGGAGCTTCAATCAGTGACTGTTATGATAAATCATTTTTCATTCTTGGGAGACCATGTCATGCAGTACCATATTATACCATAGTTTATTAGCTTTTCTGTGAAATGTAGAATAGGTACCTGAACCTGGGCTACTTTGGATTTTCCATCATTTTCTGCTCTCCTACACTGTCAGGGCTTTTTTATGGGAAATGACAGGGGTGGGGATGAAACCTTCATATTCTGTTTGTGTTTTTCTCTGGAAACCTTGGTGGTCTTCGGTTACATCAGTCTTCAGTATTTTTCTTCTCTTGAGCACCATATTCTTCAGATCTGGTATTGGTTATCATAAGCACCAAAGACTGTTTCTATCTAATTGGCTAAAAAGTGCAAACACCAGTTTCCAGGTTTAATAATTTCCCAGCAAGAAAGATGAGCAAGACTCAACATTTGAGAAGCCCTGCTTTAATACAAGATTAATTCACTCTAAACTTGTCTGGCACTTGTCAAAAACCATTACCTAAGGTGCTGAAGAGGAACTCTCTAAAACAGGCCGGCAAGGAGGAGGCTGGCAACAAGAACAGTACAGATGTTTGAGTGTATCACTTGGTCCTGCTTTACCTCTTGACTGTGATGCTTTGGGGAACTCCTGTAATTCTAGCCAAATCTCACTCTGTTCTGTCCAAGGATCTTTCCTCTTCTGAATCTGAACGTTAATTTGCCCTGTGTTAAAACTGAGTGGATATTATTTTATCATTACCCTTTGCAAATAGTTGACAGTTAGAATGGACTGGTTAAAGGAAAAGTTCAGAGTCAGTGGCTCTGTGAGATCTGATTTACCTCATAGAGTCAAGGTCGATTTCTCTCCCCCTCTCTCTCTCTCTCTCTCTCTCTCTCTCTCTCTCTCTCTCTCTCTCTCTCTGCCCCCCCCTTGCTTTCTGTTGGTTCCTTTGTTGAATAATTCGCCCTGGCATTAAATGAGCGCATGTGGCTGGTGCCATTGCATGTGTCATGAGCATAGAGAGTAGCATCGCTGTCACTCAGTGTGTTTGTCAGCCCTGGAGGGCATGAAGGACAGCACTGTCTTTTCCTCCTCCAGCACTTCTCTAATGCTCTCATCTCCAGGAGATCCATCATTATCATACTCTTTCATCTTCCACTCTTTTCTCTCTCTTTCTCTCTTGGTGCAGATACTTATTTGTCTCAGTGAGCGTGCGTGTGCGTGTGTTTGTGTGTGTGTGTGTGTGTGTGTGTGTGTGTGTGCGTGAGTGTGCGCGTGTGTGTATGTGAGATAGGAGAGAAACTCCGAAACTTTGTTCGTCCAAAGACGGACCAGTGAGAAAATTTATACACCTCCATCTTCCCTATCCTTCTTCTGTTGTTACACTAATAGAATGTAAATAGCATCTTTTGAGTGTCCTTCCATAGCTGTTTAGAGTGTAGTGTTTACTGCCTTTCTGAGATGCTAAATACATGGGTCTGAATAGACTTAGCTGCTGTAAGTTAAACCCTTATCCTCTGCCTGAGGGCTGTTTTCATGCAGTGTGACATGCCACTGGTTGCTTCCCATCGTGAGCTTTGAGTATTTTCTTCTCCATACATGTCCTACGGTGCCAAACTGGAGTTATTTGAGGACAAGCAAAGGTGCAGGAGTTTGACACCTTAGTTCGTGCTGTTTGCCATTTCTCCCATGTTTTCCCCAGTAAATTTTCAGAGATCTACACCAACACCTGAATAAAAGATATTTTTGCTGCGTTTGTGGCTCAGAGCTGCAGTGACGCCTCGGGTTCTGGAAAGAAACCAATCTATATTTAACGACCGGTGCATTGTGGCCCCCGGCCCTCTGTCACTGTGTCATAAGCGTCTTTGAAAATGCCACAGACCGTTGGTAGACCAAAAGGGTAATGAAGGTATTCTTTCAGTGGCTGTCTCAGAGGCACATTTTTCACTCCTTTCTTTGTCTTTTTTTTTATACAGTCATTTATTTGTGTTTGAATTGTTTTGCTGCTTGCATGTTAACCTTGCAGTCTCTCACTGAAATTCTTTGTCACTTCACAGCTTTGCACCGCCTCCGTTTCTGTCTTTTTTTTTTTTTTTTTTTTTTTTTTGTCTGGGACGTGTTGAAATTTGGTCTGTGTTGACAGATCCACATCATAAAGAGAGCAAATTGGAAATTGAATTTATTTATTTGTTTATTTTTTATTGCGTAAGAAGGCTATATTTTTACTCCTCTGTAAGTGAGTTTGAGATTGAATACCTCCAACACGCTAGTGTCACCCTGATAGATTAGACCCTCACTGTGCAGTAATGAGGTTTGTCCCGTGGCAGCTGACAGAATCCGAACGCACAGGTGAAGGGCTGTGTTAATTGGTCCTGGAGGCTGGTATTGAAGGAGACGACTGGTTGTCTCCTTTCCCGTGCCACATTAGGACGAGACTGGCTGAATATCTAATAGTACTTCATCTTACATTAGGGCTCCAGGCATGGCATCATTAGACAATGCCAAATCCTGTTCCTCATCTATGTCTAGGGGCAAAAAACTGGGTTCATGGCATCGATTCGTGAAACAGGCCGTAAACCATGATCTGGGCATATAACACAGCGAAGAGATAAATCAAAAAACAGCCATGAGAGATAACATATTCTGACTTTGCATTTTTACTCTGATGTAATCTTTCCAGGAAAGCAAGGATCAGATCTTGTTATTACCACTGAAAACAAATCTTGCTAGTCCATGAGATGAAAAAAGGTACATGAGTCAGATCCAAATATCTCTTTCTCTTTTTTTTTTTTTTTTTTCTCACCCTGTATGAAACAATGCCGCGTGAAGGACGCAGGTTTGGAGAGTGATTCATAATTCATACAGGAGTGTTGCTCACCGTTTCATTTATTCATGTTTATGTACATGGAGCTCATTGGGCACGTTGCATCTGATGGGGGTGGCGCTGGCAGCAGAGGGAAAGGCCAGTCTGTGTTTTTCTCTGGAGCTGCGGACACCTGAATAGTCATGTTGTCCTCAAATGTCAGCGCCTTTGGCCCACACGTGGCCAATATTCAGATTGACCAACAGCATGGAGAAGTTAAATAATAATAATAATAAAAAAAAAAAACAGCATGGTCTTCAGAACAGAGATTTTAGATCATGAATTATATAATTATATACTGTACCAAAAAAAAAAAAAAGAAAGAAAAGAAAAAAAAAAGAAGATGAGCATTTACAAACATCCTGTGTGAGATGCTGTAATTCGAGGGCTGTTTTCTTCCCTAGAATTATAGCATGTAACACAGGAGGATTAGAATAGTGTCGGCTTATGTAAACATGTTGTAACAAAAAATTAATCGAGTTCCATAGTGGAAAAAAATGATACAGACAATACACACACACACACCCACCCACCCACCCACACACGCAGTAAGCCCTCTGCTTGTGGAGCGTCCTTCTGCCTTTGCGGGCCGTACGTAAGCTGTGAGAGGTGACTGTGTCTGCTTCAGGACTTAATCGGGGCAAAGGAGGGGAAGGGGGCCCTCGGAAGCGCTGGTGTGCGACAGTGACTTATGCAACTTAAACGGTGGGTCAGGCTGGGAAACTTTGTTCTGCCTGTCCAGTCTGCGCTCATGGTTGGTGGAGCTAAATATTGATCTCTGGATGACTGAGGCAGGCATTTTGTCTGTGCAGTTCAAGGTCCATTGACAACGCTATAGGACTGACGTGAATTCATTTTACGCACCAGGCTTACTGAAGACTAGTTCAGGAAATTGTTGAATGCCATCTCTGTCTCATATCACTTTGATTTTAAATGAAAGATAAAATTGCCACATACATGCATACTAAGGATTTGGGCTCATTTTAGTACATGTGCACAGTTTGTATTGCAATCATAATGACTGTTAAAATTAAAGTAAATAATTATCAGATAGACGTTTTACATTCATTGATATTTTGTTCTTTAAAAAAAAAAAAAAAAAGCTTAGAGACCAAGAAGCATAATAATTGGTGGCATTTTTGAAATTCTACAGCAACAGTAACAAAAAGTCTCATTTGTTGAGTGGCAGTTGCCATTCTTATTAACTCATAGTTTTACACAAAGACATACTTGAAGCAGGGAGTTGGTCTGAGGTTAAAAATGTCCATCAATCTATAGCCTATACCCAAGGTGCGCTTGAAAAATTGGCCTTCCTATTCCAGTACAGTGTGACTGAGCTCTACATTACAAAAAATTTGACTCTCCAATGTGACAAACAAAATAAATAAACCCAATAACCTTTTTGTGACATACTATGAGATTTTTCTACACTGCTATGTATTTCAAATCAGCTCTCAACAATTGTAGCACGTCTATATTTTCTGGCAGTGGACAGTTTCTGAGTAGGCCATATAGTGTAGCCCCCATATATTTAGCCTACATATAAAAATTATATTACTGAATATATATTTGTGTTCCATTTTTGTTTTGTATAAATGGATACCTTTTTTTTTTTTTTCCTCATGTGCATGGTTAACCATGTATCTGTGCCATTCTTAATCCATGCATACAGAAATGCTAGTCACCATAGTTACAGGTGATACCTTAGATCAGATGATGTTTAAGCGAATGTTTTCCAGTGCAGTTCCAGTGATGCAGGAGGTGTGTGGTAGCCAGCGCTGCATTTATAATCAGACCAATGCCAACCCCCCCCCCCCCCCCCCCCCCCCCCCAAAACTGATACATGTCGAAGAACAAGATGCAGAGTCAATACTCTCTTTATTGATTATGACTGAGATTAGATAAAAAAATAGCTAACGTGTGCTAGGGCTGGTTTTGTTTTTAGCTTACTCTGCTGAAGTGTGGTTTTCTGTCTCTCTTTCTCTCTCGATATGACTTTTGAAAGCCTGAGAGTTGTTACTGATGCACTATAGTTGGTCTCTCAGCCTGAAACAGTTCTGAAGAGTGGTTTCACATCTTTCGCTGAGAGTGGTCACCATTCTTCCTGTCTTTGACTGGTCTCAGAAGACCAGTGCTCCTCTGTTCCTATCAGAGTTGAGTGACTGAGTTCATTCCTCCTCTAGCTCTTGTTAACCGAAATACAGATGAACTGAAACAGAGCCGAGACCTCCTAGCGGTTAGTCCACAACCATACATTTACTCCTATTAAGCTCCTTTTTGTACTCCTCTTTCAGCCTCTGTCTGGATGTATGTGTGTCTTTGTTAAAATTGTTTTCCTTCAGGGGAGCCAAAATGTGTCTTTGTCTCTGTCTCTGTTTCTCTCTTTCTTTTAAAAAAAAATTTTTTTTCCGCAGCTCATGTTTTGTCCGAGAGCACTCTTAAAAGTGCGTGACAACAACTGCTCGGCAACAAGTGGCATGACAACAGTGCCCCACCCCCCGGCACTTGGTGGAAAACGATACTATTGTCTCACTGCTGGTCACCTTTAATGAGAGATGACTTAAGCCACAGGGTTGATTTTCCTTCCTTTATATCTTACTGTCATTGTCCCTGTACAACAGAGTGCAGGGTTTGTATCATTGTGGCATTTAAAAGAGTGGAAAATGTACCATCTACGCTGTCTCTGCCGGAGACCACCTACCTCACCTCGGGCATGTTCCCCTTAGCATTCTGCAGCTGTTGGAGATAAAGAAAGCCTTTGTGTGGATCTTCCGAAGAGCAATTTCATTAACTGTAAACATGTTACAGGTGTTTTCTGACATGACAGAAAATGGTCACAATAACCCAGTCAAGAAGTGCACGTCTGGTCTTTGGATTCAGTTTGCAGTGGTTTAATGTAATTAGACAGACTCCAGGAATTTTTGGTGTTTATATTGAAGTGGATTACACTATTGGAGTGTCTAGACTTTTTTTTTCTGGAGAGTTTGCCAGTTGTAACTCCAAGAAGGGCTATATGGTCTATTGGGAGCATTGACCCATTTTTTTTTCTTATTTTTTCATCCAAGCATTTCTTTTTTGGAGAATCTGCACTTCATCAGGCTCCAAGTATCTTGGTAAGGGGACAGATAAACAAGCCCCATTGGCTCATCTGTCTCACTCAGATCTCCAACGCTCTGAGAGTGCACTCCATACAAGGGTCCCATGGTGACCCCCCCCCCCGCCTTTCTTTCCTTTCCAAATTACTCACGAATCCACCCATGATTTTAAGATTGATATTTTCAGATTTTGAAGGTTAAAACAGCCTGAACTTTCGTAACAATCCGCTGTGGTCCACACATTGACTTCATGGACTTGTGGGTTTGTTGGTTTGCATTCAAATATTTGACTATTTAGTATTTTTGGCTTACTATAATGTTATAACAGGATTCTAACACGCGCTTGGTTTAGATCTTGGCTTAGACCTAATTTAATGAGCTATTACCATCTAGGGTCTCAACTCCGTCATGCACTTAACTGACAGCTGTGCAGTGCAACGGTACTAGAGACTGGAAGGGGGAATAAATAAATTGATGTTCTCTGACAGAGTATAAACACTGCAGTCTGCAGGCACAAACTACAATAGGCCTACTAGAATTCAGGTTTTTTTTTTTTTTTTGCAATTGAGAACAAAGTTGTGGAGTTGGCCTGTTTTAATGGGATTTATGTTTTAGAGAGAATTTTTTTTTTTTTTTTGGTACCATCAAAGTCTATTTCATTTTCTCAGCACATGATGCTTCTAATATCCTCCTGCTCAGTGCTAATTAACAGAAGTTTCTACAATCATTTTTTTTATTGCATTAATGAAAATAGAGGGAAGTAATAGGCTATAAAATTGATTGACACTGCTGTACCCTTCTTCGCTTAAGCCTGTGTACACATTCTGTTCTGTGTGTGATCATTGAGGTGAAAGTATTGCTCCTCTGTGGGTGTTTTGGGTGGTATATTGTGTCTGAGTGAAGAAAACAATTATGGCTTGGTTTTTTTTTTTGTTTTTTTTGTTTTTTTTGTGCATAATTTGTGTGTGCAGTAAGGTGTGTAACATAGAGAAAAAAGGAGGAAAAACACAATTGCAGAATGGTCCATTTTCAAATGATAGAACTTACCTACTCAGAAAATAGATTGCTGTGGGCACTTTATAATGTTTATACATTGGTCTCCTCCATCACTCCCATGACACATACGTGTGTAGACCTGTTACCGGCGTCGTGAAGTTTAGAACTGTGCTTGGAGAGTGACACACAAAGTGGAGAGCTGACCGTCAGGAGTCCGGAGATGAGAGGGGAGCTTTCTTCTGTTTTAACAAGGTCCCCCATCTGTGTCTCTTCTGCTGAAGTAAGACACATCCAATACAGCTGGAGCATATCAAAGTAAGGATGGTGTTTTGTTATGTTCTAGTACGAGAATGAACGAGGCCTGTGGGAATTTCTCATATTGTGCATAAATGAAAACAGGAGAATTGCATCGCATGTTCCAAAGCTCCTCACAGCAGGATGACACCACCGTGGGCTTTTTTGTTTTTGCATAATTATACATGGTATCAGACACAGTTTCATAGGTGTATCTGTGTTTTCTGTTTATCTGAACTGTGTGTGTGTGCGTGCGTGCATCTGTGTGTGTGTGTTTTATTTTTGCCTTGTATGTATATTTTTGACATTTTTACAATGTATTCACGTAAAATTATTTTACATGTGTTCATATGGGAGGACACTGAGGCCATGGCCGGTGACAGCGGACATGTCTCGACTATGGGAAAGTGACAGTTTGTCAGGCAGGATGTGATTAGCGTTGAAAAGAGCTTGGCTACGCTGATTGGACCTCTCACACTGTTTATGTATCACTCTCTTTATTTTTTTCAATTTATTTTTTTACCATTGAGATGGAGAAAGTCCCAGGGGTGTTTAATTAGCCCAGTGACTACCATCCGTTTTCTCTGAATGTTTTGGGTGGGTAAAAATACAATGATTTCTTTTTTTTTTTTTTAAATTCATTTATTTGCACGGTTCATGCATAAAAAAAAAGTTTTGTGCTGTTTGAGTGATAAAAATCTTAGTTTAGTTAAGATTTCAAAAGAGCAATGTCAAACACATCTACAAGTACTTGGTACTGAGATAATTAATTCAACACATTGCAGACGTCATTAGTGTCATGGGATAGCTGCCAAAAAAAAAAGAAAAAAAGAAAACCCTCCGAAAACAGGAAGTGAGCCAGGCTGATGGTATCGTGGCGACGAATTAGAGAGTGGTTCTGGTTAATCAGATCCGTGTTGCCGGCATTCCGCTAATTGATTGATTTTCACTGAGTCTGCACTTCTATCTGAATGAGAGATGGTACATGTACATTGTTTTCTGTATGTGTGTGTTCCCAAGCTCACTGCCTGTGTGGATTTGATTGAAAGAGACTGAGGATGTCTGTTTTATTTTAATCTGCGTTTTTAAAAAGTTGCTTTATACGAGTAGACGCGTTTTATGTTTCGAACATGGAAATTCATGCAACAAAACAAATGAATTTTTTTTCTCAGATTCTGAAGTAATTTTCTAAGATAAAACATTTTTTTCCTTTCCCATTTCTGTTTTCGGTGCTCTTTCTTGTTTTTCAGCGTGAATGAATCTGCGAGTTTTCCTCTCTGCTGTTAAATGCCTTTGTTGGCCATGAAACTGAGATGGCCATAACCTTGTGGACAGCATTATACTTTGTAGTATGACGTTATGTAAATTTGTGGTCATTTTCATGTATCTCACTCAGTTTTGATGTAGAGTTGGAATCATAGTCCATATGTGGTATAGCCTCTCCTTCCTGGCAAGAAACAAAAGGAAAAATAGGAAAAATAGATGGCCATACACAATCCAGGATTCACTGACACTGTTTCACTGTTTCACCATAAATGTTAGATTTTTTCAGCTTGCATGTTTTTTTGGGGGTTTTTTTGTCATTTGACCTAAACACCCAACTTCAGTTGAAGTTCCATTGTTGTTTTGCACTTCCATATGCTATTTTTGTTGATGAACTTATAAAAAAAGGACATTTTCTTCCTGACAAGCCTTCCAGGACGCCTATGGGGGTGGTGTTAGAGGATATATTTGGAGGATATTGTGTCCCCAAGACCCAATTAAAATCTGTAAATCTGTAACCGTGGCCTTTGGAATTTTTTGGTTTGTTTGTTTGTTTCCCAAACCATCTGCCTCAATTTATTGCTGTGTGAGTGCAAGATGCTCTTGAGTTCTGTATCAGGCAGGTGTAAAACTATGTCAAAGTAGTTTTGTTTAAAATAGTTTTAAACAGTGCAATTGCTTTTAGTGTCAAAGTCCAATTTTTAAACATGCCATGTTGTTCGTGTGCTGTATAGTTCATCTTTAACAAACCTCAGTGGCTTAATGTCAGTACTTTCCCTCCCTAAACGTCAAGATCTTGGCATTAACTTTTGGCTTAGTCTTAAGCTGCATCTATTTGCAAGTAAAAAGAATAAATGTCCCCATTTGTTTGCCCATTGTCAAAACAGGAAAAGCCAAAAAGCTGTCTGCATCAGTGTGGTCTTATATCAGATCTAAAGTCTAATGCAAGATCTAGTACTCTGGAGGGACTGGCCCAGATGCCTGGCCCTTTTCTTCACATAAAGACTGACTGAGGGAAACAATGCTGTTATCGATTTCATACCCTCTTTATTTCAGTGTTTACATTTAGAGCCAAGGACTCTCTTACATTCTCATTCTCTCTCCTATTCTCTCTCTCCTATTCTCTCTCCTTCTCTGTCTCCCCCCTCTCTCTCAGACAGTCACGCATAAACAGACACTAGCACAGTGCACTCATAATAATAATTTGCTTTACATTTAACACAGCTCAGTGTGTCTGTGTCAGTTTCTGTCTATATGTGAGTGTGTGGTATGATTGGCAATAGGGTAAAGACATAGAGCTGCAGTATAGCTGATGTATAGGCCTTTCATTTTAATAGATGAGGCATTGGTGTATGTTAGCAGACATTTCAGACAGTGAGTTCTCCATTGAGAAGACAAAAATCTCTCCTTTTCTCTCTTTCTCTCTCTATTTCTCTTTCTCCTCTCTCTCTCAAGCAGTAACACACACGTGCACACACATACACGTGCACACGCACTTACATGCTCAGTGTATTTGTGTGAGATCTTGGTACAGATCGGTTTCTGCATTAACTGAAGATGAAAATATCAGACACTGCAATGTGTGAGGCTGTCCGCTTGGCTTGGATATATTTACCAATGGGCCCATGTGGCAGAGAGCACAGAGGACTCCTGCCAAGAATGGACTGCCTGCGGAGACACCTGCAGGTGACTCTCGGCAGTGCAGCTCGGGGCAGACCGAGAACACTCAAAGACTGAAAACGTAGATCCCGCCTTGAAGACTTGGAAACGACTCATCTCTCCCTATCCCTCGTTATGCGGAGTGATTTTGCCTATGTGAAGTATTTAGTGTGTGTGAACAACATAAAAATCTTGTGATAGAGCTTTTTTTTTTTTTTTTTAGGCATAATACTGAAGCCACAATAGATATTCAGGTCTGTTTAGAGCTCCTTCATCTACGTGTGTATCTTTAAGTGAACTGAATATGCTTACAGTCAACTGGTGTTAAGTTCTCCATGCAGGGCTGTGATAGCACAGTGCTTGGAAGAAGATATTGAGTGTACGGTGTGCAGGGAAGGAGACAGACGATGAATATAGTAACGTTAAGCGTCTGACGCGTGTCTTCATCGCTTGAGGCAGGCCATGTATTTGGTCATGTGTGTACGCATTACCTAAAACCTGTGTGCCCCATATGTGTGTGTGTGTGTGAGTGTGTGCAAACATTACTCTTCGCCTTTTCATTTTTCGAGTTTTGTTTAGGAGGACTGCGTACATTATATTAATGATTTTGGTTTAACCTCAGAAAGCAAATGTGTTATTTAATAATCTGACTCAGAGAGATGGCCACATTTCTGTCAGACAAAAAGTTGGAAAATGACTTAGGTCTCGTGAAGGACATTTATGTGTTCTCAAAAGAAATATGAAGTGGAAATTTGCATTTTATGTTTTATGTTAAATGTTGTAATGTATTGTATTTGAATATTTGAAATGTTATATTAGTTCAGAAGCTCCTTGAGGCAATTAGAGTGGAAATAGTTGATAATGTTGTTAAATTTGCTTGTAAAGTCAGTCCCTGGCAACAGGCCATTCTCTGGAATTCTTGTTCTGCTGAACAGTTTTTGAAAAAAAAAAAAAGGGAGAGAGCAAAAAGGAAATTATGGTCAAAAGCATTGGTACAGCTTGTGTTCATTAATGCTCATTCATCACCTTTATTTTGAGATATGTCCTTTTTTTTTTTTCTTTTTAGATGTTTTATGTTTTATATGAAAGCCTCCTTGTGTGTGTGTGTGTGTGTGCGTGAGTGCATACGTGCGTGTGTGTACATCTGTTGTACATCTGTAACAAATCACCTGTCATTCCCACAGTTTTCTTAATTAAATGTGTGATGTTAAGGTCAGAGTCATTGATTTTCCTGAGGGAGGTCTCCACCTTTTACCCACTCACTCATCACGCGCTGATGCCTGCATCCGTCACCAGCAAAGCAAGAGGAAAGAGGGGGAGGAGACATCACCCCCCCTCCTTTCATTGTCTCTCTCTCTCTCTCTCTCTCTCTCTGAGTAACTTCACTAACAGGAGATAACTGAGGTCATGTTCAGTCTTTTCTCCCAAACTTCTGGACTTGCCTGTGTCTCTACAGTTGTCCTTTTACCTTTGCTTGGAGCAGTGGTTATGGAAAAAAATAGGATAGTGGTTATGAAAAAAAAAACCAAAACCAAAAAACAGTAGGTGAGGACACTTGGAATGTCCATTTTGGATAAAGTGCGGTGCATGGTGTGGTATCCTTGTCTGTTCTTGTGTACTTAGCCAAAACACAGGATGTAGGAACAGCATGTGTGGCAAACTGATAAGAACCTGTCAACTTAATTTCATTCAGAGTATACCAACAGTTTTGATTCGGAACGCTTAAAGATAGCTTCAGGGTCCAGCTCCCCTGTAGATCCAGCCTCAGCGCTGGCAGCTGGGAAAGGAACTGAATTAACAATGAATTTTAGGAGGAGAAATGACATTTTTAGAACATTTCGGATTAACACATTTGCTAGACATTGATGTGACTTAAGGAGACACCTGTAGGTGCCATTAAGAAGTTCTTTTAATGACATTTAAACTTTCCAATTCAAATATGGCGGCCAAGAAGTTTCACCTGTAGTAAGACGTTGAAGTAACAGTGTGACATTGCGTCTTGTGTTTATGCATGCAGCACGTGTTTTTTTTTTTGTGTGTGTGTCTCAGGCAGAACACTACAGAGGCTTTATAGTACTGCCTTTGAGCCTTCTCTCTGAGATACATGTAGTCAGAATCTGAGAACATGAAGTACACCCCTGCGTACTTCCGAACACACACTACAACTTCTGGGAGGCCATGGCCTCTGATTATATATTAATGTGCTCCTGAACTAAAATAACTCAACTCCTCTCCTCTCCTCTCCTCTCCTCTCCTCTCCTCTCCTCTCCTCTCCTCTCCTCTCCTCTCCTATTAACTAGCTGACTATTGCAAGAAGTTGCAAAGTTTAGTTAGATGTGTGGCTTTTGGAAACTTTGACTAGATCAAACCATCTGTCATTTTGTTTGAGAGAGTAAAGAGGTTTAACACAGAAGGCAGTGCTCTCTCACTCTCTCTCCCTTTCTGTGTTTTCCTCTTTAGCCCTCTGGGTGACAGAGTCGATCACGTCCGGTTCATTGATGATTATGAGGCCAAAGGTAAAATACTCTGTTGTCAGTGTTTACAGTGTGGACAAAGCTCTCAGCAGTAGCTTATTTGATTGCACAAATCACCCCTGAATCGCACTGAGAGATGTTGTCTGATGTTTATAATCCATTAGGCTACTGCATGAATGCCTAGCCTCTACCAGTTTTAAAAATTCCTCTCTGAAAGAAGAGGTTCATTCCTTTTGACAGGGGCTTAGTATAACCCTCACCTTGGCCACCCTGGTGTTTGTTGCTATCTCAGACAGTTTTCCATTCATACACTTTGTGTGTAGTTGTGTGGTTTTTAGCAAAAATGCTCGGTTTACTGAAAGCGAACTCCAACCAGGATGACAAAAGATCTATAAAAGATGTGGATTTGATGACACCAAAGGCTTTCTCTGGAACATTCTGTAACCTCTCAGAAATGCATTGAATTACCATATCATTTGTGATTGTGGTGTTGCCAGTTGTGAATTTCCAAAGATTTTTTTTTTTTTTTAAATTTGTGAAATTTGAGAAAGACTAAAACACTTTACGTGCTATTGCAGGGTTTTCCGAGTGATGTTTAACTGTGCTGATATTGTTCTCATTCATTTGCATAGAGCGCAGGATAACAACTGGTCTGTAAGACAGGATGTAAAGATATTTTCACACAGTCACATACATTGATATTCTACATACAGCAAAAACCAGTTTACAGTGTACTGTGATGAGGTATCACGAAAATGATGATGACAGTTTGATTACAAGGAAACAGTTGTTAAAATGGGGCCATGTGACAGCAAGGCTAAACCTCTGCTTTACATGCAGCCCACAAGGGGGATTTCTGTGCCTTAAGAGAGAACACGATCAGTGAAAAAAAAGCAAACCACAACAATTAATGCACAACCTTAGCTTGACGTGTTTAGCTTAACCACACGTGCACACCAAGTTGTATGTTTACCTATAATAGTATGTACATTGGTGTATTTTAATGGTGGGTACATCTCAAAGCTCAGTTCTTTTACCAAACATCAGTGTACCATACTGCCAGAGCTCTCATACCAAGAGACAGGCAAATCAACTGAAATGAACTTTACTGACAAATACTATACCTTAAAGCTCCTTGTTTCGTCCGGCTTTGTGAAGACGGCCTTTTGAATGCAACAGCACGATTTTGATCTGAGTTGGAGAGATACTTGTGATTGGTGGTGTCATGCAGTCATGCATCACAAAATGAAGATGCTGATAGAGATATCTTCATTTAACTACTTGGTGTGAATGAAGACCATCCAAAGGAAAGTATGGGGGGGGGGGGGGGTAAAATGGGTTGGACTGTCTGTTTGCCCATTAGATCTGTGAGCAATCGCTACTATTTATGGAAACTGAAAAGAGGGGAAGACTAGAAATAAAATACATGACACGCAACTGAAATGACTTTTAAATGAAATGCAACCATGAAATGCAACAATCCAGCCTCTTCTGCGTCGATTTTCTCATTTGAATTCACCATGTTGATGCATCTGTTACATTATCAGTATACCATCAAGCAAAATATTAGAAATATTTTGAGCATTCTAATTTCTGACAGTAATGAGTCGAAATGTCCGGTCTAACCCTTTGCATGATGGATGAAGTGTTGTTGTTTAGGGCACTGGGAAAATTGAATCTGGTGGTGGTGAAGAAAGGCAGACTTTCAAATGACCTTTGTGTTTGCTGGATGAATGACAATAATCTAAACTGCGCAGCAAACCAAGCACTGGAATTTACATTCTGTTTACTGAACCTATCTGTTTTGTAGTTTTTGACGCAGTCCAACTTGTGTTGATGGGTTTTGAAGTGTTGGTAAGTATGAATTGCTGCAGACCCAGGTCAGCACTCTCTGGAGAAGGGTTGAAACGGTTAAGAAAAGCTGAGAGGGGCCGGGCAGACTTTTATCCTCTCTCCTGTCTCTCCGTTCTGTAACCAGTTTAAACTCTGGGGAGTGGGCAAGCGGAGTAAGGGATGAGTGCAAGTCAAGCTTCACAATTTATTTTCTACCTCAGTGGCTCGCTCGCTTTCTCCTCTCTTTTCCTGGGTTTTCTTTGACCCTTGTTGCATCAGTTTGGTTGTCACCGCAAGAAATGTGACCGGTCCTTAGAAAAACAATATGATTTTTATGTAGCCTCTCCGTTACGAGCGGTGGGGAAACGGTTATTCCCATACGGTTGCGTCCCGGACGTGCTCGCTGTCTCCAAACGAGCATTTAAAACTCTCTCGTGCATACATTTACATGTTAATGTGATTGCAGGGAAGCAAAGCCACCGAAGAGGTTACAGAGGGGCGTGGCCAGGTCTCGTTATGGATGTCTCTTAATTAGTATGTCGTTTTGTTTTAAATGCCGCCCATTCAGCTAAGGACAGCATGTCTGCCATGACCACAGCCTTAATCCCCCCCCCCCCCCCCCTCAAAAAACGCTTTCAAAAGACACCAAAATGACTGATAATTCACCAACACAAACACGCTCGCCAGCATGTATTAGCATGATAATGATCTCACAGTGACAAAAATGGACACATACACACCTTTGGCTTTATAAATGCTTTTTTATAAATGCCCCCTTGAAAATTGCTTTGTGTGTGTCATCACCGGATGCTCTGCCCCTTTTTTTACCTCATCAGTGGCACCCATGATGGCTTTGGACATTAAGCCTTTTTATTCCACCCTTGTCACATTGCCTTAGTCACAGTGATGATTGTTCACCCAATTCAATATGATAGTATTTGGCTGAATACCTGCTCGTTTCACATTAGACACTGCCCTTTTCCATGACTTCTATTTAGGCCCAGACAGGGCAGAAAGTACACCAGCTGCTCACTGTTAGTGGCTTGTGATATTTTTTGCCTTAAGACTGAAATAAAGAGAAGAATGTTTTGTGTAACAGCACTGATGTTTAATTGAAAATGCACTTGATGTTGAATAGTTTGATCAAAATCTTATGCAAGTCATTTGTCTTGTGTCCTATTTTGGGAGCTTGTAGACTTCTTTATCAGATATTAACATGGCAGGCTGCCCTTAGGGGACCTCCAAACAGAATCTGTACTCTGTCACATCATTTTGTTTTTGCAGACAGTGAACAGTGAAAAGAATTTAGCTGTGAAGAAGCTGTTTTGGTTTTTTTGTTGTTTTTTTTTAAAAGTCTGCTGAGCTTCATAAAATCGTATCTCCTGTGTCATGATGTCAAATGTCACAGTTGAGGGAAACAATGTCCTAGTCTCGGAAAATGACACACGGGTTCTCTGGACACGCAGATGTTACATTTTCTGATTGTCTTCTTACACCTGACACGTCTGATTGACCTCTAGGAGGTTTGATCCCTCAGGGTCGCAGGAAACAAATTTGAGAATTGAGAATGGAAAAAAAATGACAGGAGAAGTCTTTGTATGACTGTAGTTCACTTAATTTAGTAAAGTCACCTTAAATACATTTGATAGACCAGTGAGCTGCTATATATCTGTGTGTAGTCAGTATTTCCTCTGCAACCATAGTGTGCAGCAAACAAGACCAAGTTTATAAAAGTAAGAGTAGGTTGCAAAGAAATGTACTTCGCTGTACTTTTCGTATGTACTTGAATCATCATCACATCCATTCTGTTTTCCAGACCTTCCCTGGTGTGATCACAATGGTTTGAAGAGCAGTTCTCCTCTCAAGAGAAGCATTGTCGCTAACTAGAATGAGGAGAGTTATGAACAGAAATAGAGAGAGGACATTTGAGACATTGAGTGAAAAAAAATAAAATAAAATAAAATCTGTTCTTGTAACGAAATGTCTACAGCTGTAGCAAAGCCTTTTTTTGGTATGGGTTTTGGCTGGTAGATAGCGCAGTGCTACACTGGAACATCGATAAAAATGCTGATAGAGACATCCTCTCGTCCCATTGAGGTCTAATTCAGTTTAGCAGCAGAGTGGCAGAGCTGGATGAGAAATGGGTCGTATCCCACTGAGCGACCGGTCTTGGAACTACATCTGAGGGAAATAAACCTAAGACAGGAAGCTGTGTCCTGCCCCACTTAAAGCATGGCAGTGTGTGACAAGTATCGACAGAGCGAGCGAGGGTGAGAGATCGAAAGATTGACAGTGACAAACAGACTTGCAGACTTAGAGAGAGGTCAATGTACAGAATGACAAAGACAGAGACAGACAGCTTGTTGAATTTGAAACTGTGGCCAGTTGAGTGAGAGGCTTGATGGAAGTATTAATCAATAGAGTAGAGAAAAACGGCATGGGGAATGGAACAATAGAGTGACTGATGAGAGGAAATAGGGAAGTACTTCTTTATGTACTGACCGACAGTATTTCAGTAAAAGCGCTGTTATGAGGGAAACTGTAACACTGAAAACAATATGTTCAGACTCATGTTCAGGTCCTTGAGATCCCACGAACGTTTGTTTTCCATGAAAGCACACTGTTTGATGCACGAAGCAAAAGAAACAAAAGAGACACGCGAATGTTACATTTATAGAAAGGTTAAGTCATGCAGTGACTTTAGGAAAAAAAAAAAAAAAAAAAAAAACACGACGAAGTTGTCTTAATGACTGTAAAATAAAGCATAAAGCGTCTGCTTTTCTAATCATCCTCCCAGTAATGCTTCTTTTATGAGTGCTGTTTCTATTTCTGTGTTCATACTCAATGTCCTAGTGCTGTGTTTTATTAAAGCTTAGTGATATATTAAAAGCACTGACACAGTAATGAGGAACACAGAGGAAAGTCACATTGGTGGATATGCAGTGGCAACCAGCAGACCCTTCATCATTTGCCTTAACCTGCAAAAACGACCTGATCTCAACCTTTCACGCTACACCCACGCGCACATACGCACAGCTACCTCCATCCTACATGTGCACTCTCCACATCTGGCAGATCCAGCTGAGCACCTTCACCAGTGAAGCTGACGCTGTTAAGAGACAGATAATGGATGAGACTGTAGGGGACATCCTAATTGGTGCTAACCAGTTTGACAGGTTCTAATTAGTGGAGACTTGTCTCTTTGTCTACGTCAAAGCTGCACGGTATACACGACAGCGTAAACAACCATAGTCAGGCTTTACAGTGTGTTGTTCTTTGCCTCGTGGATCTTGTATCTTCACGTAAGGGCAGAGGGGGCTACCCATTACCACCTGTTTGCAGTATCACATTGTGCACTGTGTTTTTCTTTCCCTCGGGCTTATGTTTTCTGTTTTCTTCTGATGCTGATTTAATTGACGTCTGTTGCTTAAGAGTACAGAAAGGCTGTGGAGCTTTTTTTATATGATCTGCTTACTTAAGCTAATGTAACACAGTAAGGGAGAACTGATGGTCAGATTTTAGCTTAATAAAATCTTCCATCGACCACATTAGTCAGCATTAATAAAATCTTCCATCGACCACATTAGTTAGATTAGTTAGCAATACGGTCTCTCTGATCTCCATCATTCCTTTCAAGAGAGTGTGAGATTTGGTGTTAATCTGAAAAACAAAGTTGAAGGAATTATTTTTGCGCTCCATCCCTTCATCCTCATTTTATGTTAAACCTTGTAAGGATTTGTAAGAATATGTAAGCAAAGGCTTTGCCAGGGGGGTATCAGATTATTCTCCTTCAAATATCCTTGTCAGTGAATTGGTGCTGCCAGTGTGAGCTAGTCTGAATGAGCGTCATGCTGAGTGAATACAGAATGCAATGCTGTCCTGTGCTTCGTTTGAACAGCGGGAGTTTTCTCTCTGCCCCAACCAAACCCCCATATCAACAGACACGTTCTGGCTCCACGGTGCAGTTCTGTATCTCATCTGAACGGAGGGAGCTCTCTCTCTCTCTCTCTCTCTCTCTCTCTCTCTCTCCCTCCCTCTCTCTCTCTCTCTCTTTTTTTTTCTTTTTCTGTTTTTTTTTTCAGGGCTACAGAGTCTCCATCCATACTCCTTTGCTAAGCCGCCTGCTGGAGTGAGCATCTGGTATTGCTGTGGTAAACTTCTCTTGAGGCAAAATGAAGGATGAAAATGCTGGTTAAGGAATTTTAGCCCTTTTTTTTGATCAGCGCTATCACCTCCCCACTGAAGTATTCACTTTTGATATTAGGAGTTAACGAGAAAGATATGTATTGTCTTTTGAGAACGGCAGATACGCTCGGCTGAAATAAATTGCCTTTTGAGAACGGCAGAAATATTCAATTGAAATAAATGAGATCAGTTCCCACGAGAGGGGACGTGTCCCCGGAGGTCTGCTTGGGGTCGTTTGAACGGGATGAGGCAGATAAAGCACAGCAGAGACGATGTGTTGTGGGCATGATGTTGGGTCGTAAATAAACCGATGCAACCTGCTTATTTAGACTGCTTCAGGAGGGCACCTAAAATATCTCACTCAATGAACAAAAGGCCTGCCACACGACAGCTGGGACAGAAAGCTTCGCCGGTGCGTGACGACGGAGACGTGGTTTTGTCTGAATATATTGTCAGTAAGCTGTTGGAATGAACTGAACAAACGTGTAGTCGGGCGAAGTGGCCAACGTGCGGAAGAGTTTTTCCTTTGTCGGCATCAGTTACCAGTTCTTACGTCAACTACAATTTTTGTTTGTTCGGCCTTGTCATCACACAGCACTGTTGTAAAGCTTTGGACAATGGTCAATGAAAATGTCCTCGTGAAGAGACAGGGGATAGTAGTGTGTGCTTTGAGCCCTGTCATTTCATCTCATTGCTTGTGAATTTATTTGATTTAATCAAGGGGAAAGAACATTATGAGCGTTTTGTTTGACATAGCAATTGGGACGTGATATAGAGTATAATACTTTGTTTGAAAATATCCTCATAAAACACAATCATTTGCTTGGTTGTAATTTAGTCTGTCTCTCCTTTTCTTTTCCTCTCTTTGTCTTACACTCATATAGACTGAGCAGTGAGCAGGCCTGTAATCACAAGGCTGGAAATTTGACCTTAGGGTTAATAGCACCAGGGGGGAAACTAATGGACAGTAAATAACATAGAGACACATTCATTCTCCTCATCAGACGCACTTCCTCTGTCCAACACACACACACACACACACACACACACACACACACACACAGACACACACACACAGACACTCTCACTCTCTCTCCAGCACTCTTTGTTTCTCCCCATTCTTTCACTCTCTCTTAAACATCCTCATACATGCACTCTTTACATCTCATTCTCCATAACCTCCTTAAAAACTAGCGTGTTCGGCAGAGGCTGCTGGGGCAGGCCGTGTGATTGGTGGTGTAGGTAATGTTTGCAGTAGCGAGTTGATTCTAACCAGTGGGAATACTAGTGTCGCATTGCTGTGATATTGCTTCACTCATTGCTGTATTGACAGAATACCCTTGAGCTGAGGGAGACACTGCTCCTCTGTTGTTTTTTTTTTTTTTAACCTTCTATTGATCCTGCTGATGAGACAGGGTCCAGGCTGTTGCTAAAGTGTAAAAGGGTTAGCAGTGTCCACACATGGGAGGCTCCTTTGAAATCTCAAAGTAATGCTTAAGTCCACAGTCACGCCCATATTTCTCCTCAGAGTGTGGAGCCCACCTTTTGTATCCATGACATTTATCTCTAATCCGTTCAGATTGATAACACTCCAGTCATTGTAAACACATTTAATACAACACATGCTCTGACAAATAAACACATAATCTAATGGAAAGCAATGTGATATGTTAAGCGTGTATGTGGGCCACGCATTTTTGATTTATCCTTTGTGGATAGTTTTGATGCACTTTGTTCCAAATTATGAAGAACATACGTGCTTGTCTTATGTTATTTATGGAGCTTTGCTGTTGCTTATTTTTTTGTTTATCCTAGTTTTTGATTGCTTTATGTAAGACCTCATTTAAAGGCAAAAAAAAATCTTTCACCCTGACTTGAAAACCTCCATAGCTTTTTTTTTTTTACACACACACACACACACACACACACACACACACACACACACACACACACACACACACATATATATTTATTACCTCACCCATCTCACCTTGAAAATCCGTTCATACTCAGTTTGTTTAATAATGCATTGATGGGTAGGACAGAACCAGGAGGAGTGCAGTGGAATCAGGCCAACTGGCTTTAGAAAGTGTGGAGAAAGGGTGACAGTTTGACAGTTCAGTTTCTACTTTAGTCTGTCTATGATGCATTTAGATTCTGGAA
This sequence comes from Chanos chanos, assembly GCF_902362185.1. Lineage (NCBI taxonomy): Eukaryota > Metazoa > Chordata > Actinopteri > Gonorynchiformes > Chanidae > Chanos > Chanos chanos. Next base: position 42,482,668 of record NC_044499.1, on the reverse strand, counting down.
GCATACACATTAATCAAAATAACACACACACACACACACAGATGGCAGTTTCAAATGTTGGTTTGATCGTTTGATGTATGATATATGACAATGCCACGCAGATTTACACAGGATGAAGTACAGATCATGACCGCTTTGACATGCAGTTCCACAGATGGCATATGTAGAGGTTTTGATACCGGGTTCAAACAGAGTACCAAAGTAGAACAACACTGGCTACCGTAGCTTACTCTGTACTTTTGCTTTTTTGAGATTTAATTCTGTTTCATCTTATACTGTTCTGATATTTGACATTTTCTCACACAAAAGGTTTGGTTTGTTACCCTCCCCTTTCTTTATTTCATATTAGTTTACACATAATGCTCAAAATATTTCCTTTAATCTGCCAGTTTATTAGTTTCACTCTTCAAAAGTGTTGATCCCTGAAGTGATGTATTGGTGCCGTGTGACAGAATGCAGTAATGAAAATCTAGCGGTACACTCGCCATTGGGTCCTTTCTTTGTGTTCCTTTGTATGGTCTCAGTATATGATCATACAGTGTGTGACACTCTGTTACATTCCATGCAGCCCTCATATGTATGTCTGCCGCTAATGCAAATGTGCAGATTATGAGTTTATTTTTCAGTGCGCTGTCACCGACATTATGTGTAAATGTGAGTGGATCAAATTTAGGTCATGAATGAATTTTTTTCGCAGAACGTCTAATTCACTGTGTTATGCCCGCCGTGAGTAGAGTTTAAGAGGGGTTTTGCCCATTTTTACTTTAATTTCAACATTCTTAGATCCACTCTTCAATGTTTTTTTTTTTTTTTTAAATATCAAAACAGTTCTTTTCCTGAATTCCTTAAAGTTCAACCATGTATATTTCAGTTTCAATTGCAACAGTGGATGTGTTGGTGTTAAATTCTCAAAGCTTTGATGATTATTTTATATTTTGTTCTGATAAAAAAAAAAAAAAAAAAGCCTTCTGCTTTGGAGTGTGAGCTCTTTTGAATGATTTATTTTCTGCTTGATACTCTTCTTCATTATGGTCATTTGGTTCTCACGGAGGGTGAGATAAAGCAGTGTCTCCTATTGTTGTCTCCAGGACAACAGGTAAAAGGAGAGGGCCATCTGTCATCAGTCCCACAAAAAGAAGGAGAAGAAGAGAATTTGCATTAGTATATGATATTTACTGTGTTTCATGGTGAAAACATCCAAAGCCGTTGAAAAATGATAGGCCTGTGGTTTAGCAGGAGTTTTGTCAGCCATGTGAGGCAGGGAGAGCTTTGGGAAGTAAGATGGGCTTCAACATTGAATGGAGCTTCTGTGAAGATAAGGGGTGTGGGTAGGCTGATCAGGGTATATAGAAATGTTAAAGCAATGGATCTAAAAGCTGTCACAGATAGTGACTGAGGGTAACATGAAGTGATTTCATGTGTTGTTCAGTATTAACAATAATTAGAGTGCTACAGCAGGTTTAAGTTCTCTAGAAAAGGCTTAGATTGGCCCCCAAGTGGTGTACCTGGTTTGGGTACACTCTCACCCTGCAGGGATGCGTCCTACAGCTGAATTGTATGGGTTGAATCCTCCCGTGAATTGACTTTGACTGGACGTCAAAGGGAATGTAGTTAGCCATATTCCCTCAGGCGGGCGTGTCGGTCCCCTCACCGCTCGGTCATGTTACACAGCTTGTAGTGTGTAAAAATGAGTAATTGGGTTTATGCAGATCAGAAGAAGTGTGTGTCTGCCTCACTCACCTTGACTGAGATGACTGCTGTATGAGAGGAAGTCCTCCAAGAGACCATGGGCAGTGAGGCGGTCCAAATTGGGGAAGAAGGAGGGAAAACTGAGAGAAAAAAAAAAAAAAATCAAAAAACGAAAGCTTAGAGCGTTGTCTTCCGTGAAAACGTAATCCTCTGCAGTGGAACACGGGCGAGACAGTTTGTCTCAACATCACAGCTGCTTTTTTTTTTTTACAGGCCCAAATCTAAACGTGTTCTCACTGTCGCCCGTCACGTTGAATGGAGGTGCGTGTGATGTCCTACAGCTTTATCCATCCTGTGGGATACGCTCTTCCGGCAGTTTGTCCAAGCAGCCACAAACATGAAATGGCATACCCACACGCACACTATCTCTTATACACACACACACACGCACAGACACACACCTACATAAATCTCCATAGTCGCTCACCCAACATCCAAACATCTGCATGTAGCATTCACACACAGCTGAAACTCACATATATAATTTTATCCAGTCGCGATTGTGTCTAACTGATGATACCATGGTAGGAGCCATGATTTAGGCTCATTGTCCTTTTGTGTCACTTAGTACATGTCATTAACATAGTGCTGGTTCATGAAAATACTTTTAAGCAGCACTTTGCTTTGTGTGCATTGATTGATCTCTCCAGAACAGGCTTTTTTTTTTTTTTTTTTACTCTCGCTTCTTTAACTTCAGAGGAATAAAACGCAAAAGCAAACATGATTAGACTGGCGATAGCAAGCAGAACAACAACAAGACAGCATAACTTGAAACTGAGTCCAGTGACTAAGATATTATACTGAAGTGTCTGTTGTGGTGTTGTTGCGTATGGTACAGGAGAGATGCATGAGAACATAGCTGATTGCGTTATGTAGAAGTACATGATGAATGAACTTTATCAGTTTACTTTAATTTGTATTTGGCATTTATTTCCCAGACAACAGTCATTCCCAGTCTGTCCAAAGGAAATCACATAATGATTAAATCGATGACCTGGAGGAAGCATTCAGGGTTTTTGGAAATGGAAAAAAAATGCAGAAAGCATAAACTCTGAAGCTTAAATTAAGATGCTGAGTTGACCAATAAAAAATAGAACTTGTACAGTAGCTAGTACTATGGGTCTAATCATTCTAATAATAAATCTAATAAAATAAAACAAATAATTCGTATGACCTTCACCGGGTCCATATTTTCACAGATTTATGTGGAACATGGATAACTTCAGGCTTTATAACTTTAAGCTTTATGCTGTGTATATGCCTGTGTTCACCTGCTATGCCATGTTCCACTCTTAAACCATCAGCATAAACAAGGTATTGCAGAAATTTTGAAGAAAACACTATACTCCAAGAAAAGTCATTTAGAGCTTCTATTTAGAGCAGCATTACTCTAATGGATGCTGATAAAATGCACTCTGCTGTTTTTATTTTTTCTTTCTTTCTTTTAATCAAACAGTAGCATTCAGCTCCACTCAATTATGACCTCATCTGCTTATAGCCATTTAGCATAATTCTATGTCAGGCAGGTTTTGCGTTCCTAAATTGCTTTGAAAGCCATCTCGAAGTTTTATAATAGAATAAATTATCATGGGTGTTTGCTTTGAAAATGAAGTTTTTGGAAGAATGTGTTGATCAAAGCAGTGGGTGGAATAATAGCTGAAATCAGAGTTTCATGCTTGAATCGTTGTGACACCAAACTGAAGGCTAATAATGTAAAGACAAAAAAAAAAGACTATCTCAAAGTGCCTTCAGTCAAATAACCCTTGATTATAATTTCCACTTTCATTTTACACACACATTATTGACATGTTTGTTAATCTATATGTGGTCTTTGTAGGTAGTATTCATGATTTATTCATGAATGTTCTGGATAACATAGTCTCTCGGTCTCAAGGAGATAAAATCCAAGAAGATTTTCAAAAGAGCATGCACAGAATACACGTGCTTGATTAAACCAAGAGAATTAAGTTCTTCATCACATTGAGAAGTTGCTTGCTGGGAGCACTATGCTTAGTCTTTACTGGAATGAAGCAATTACTGACATGAAGACATCTCTCTGTCAAGACAGTAAAGAATGAAAAGGCTTATCCCGAAGTGTCATCCATGTTTGCTCATTTGTTTGCATATTGAGTAAGACCCAGTACAGCCCAGTTAAATGCTTTTGGCCTAATAAATAATAGGCCTGTTGCTTTTTCTTGATCAATGAGTCATATGAAGATATTTTACCAATTTTTTTTTTAATCTTTTCTCAGTAATCAGTTGTCAGCTATCCTTTCTTCTTGTAAACTAATTTACCATTCTGATCTTCACAGAAACGGTGTTGTGACATTGCTGTGTTTACTGGTTGAGGGTTTACGGCGTTTAGGGTTTGTTCTTTAGTCGTTATGATTCTAATCAGGAACACCAAGAGTGATGATGCTTAAGTTCACAACACAGTGATGTCAGTTCTTTTCATGTGTCACTTGTTTACAAGCACAACATCATCGGTGAGCAAGAGGACCCATACTGTTGGGGTTGGGATTATTTTGGAAATGCAGTCATGAGTCATTTTGATTGTGGTGCTGCGGTAGTTCCTGGCCAGTGTGTTCACGATTAACCGTGTGATGTTTGTTTACAGGGAGTCGGGACGGATCCTCATGTGGCGCTGGCCCTACCGCTCGATGCCAAACTGGCCAAAGAGAAGAAAGAAGACGTTGGAGGCCCGCTCACCGAGGCGGAGGAGTTATCCATTAGGATAGGTAGAGCAGGACCTCGTTCAGGCAAGCCTCCGCCCTCATATACCAGCATTCAACCATCTCGACCAAATCCGGACCAAGCTTTCATCTCATATACTAACGCTCTCTAATGAGACAAAAGCTTGGTTCTCATTCAAACAATACCCCAAACGTTCATGTTTTGTGATGGCTCTCTCGCCAATCTCTCTTTCTGCCTCTCATTTTCACACATGTGAGTTCCCTCATTCTCTTTGAATGTTTATACTAGTGAAGATTGCTTAGATTTCCCTCAAATGATGGATCGTCTAACTTACTAACTAACTGACTCTTCCATTGTTCTCAACTTTTTAAATTGAACTCTTTCTGCCCTGTCTCTCACAATTTCAGTTCACCTCAATGAAGCGTGTTAACTGAAAAAATCTGTCTTCACCTCCGCTCTACACCGCTTTTGACACTGATAACCTTCAAGACAGAACAGAATCCTTCTACATCAAAAAATAATCACACAATCTTATGATGAAACAAAGTCATGACTGGTATAGATTAGAGCCAGTGTTGGTGTCATGTTCACCACAGGCTAGTATACACTGATGTGGATTTGGCATGTGCTAAATTGACAGAAGGTCATTTCAAGTTTCCGAAATGAAGAGTATCTCTCGCCTACAGAGCAGAAATGTATTTTTGAAATCTATCTCTAATAAGTATCTTTATGTGGAAGAGTAATTTCTGCTCATGTTTGCAAGCCCTTAGCGATTGTTATCTCAGGATCTAACCTCAAAGAATGTCTAATTAACAGAGCTTAATGAATGAAAAACAATGCATGCATTTGCTTGGAGCTAGACAGTCATTGCATTTGACCACCAAATATCAGCTGATCCCTTTAGGCCTTTCTCTGTTAGTCTCAGTTGATTTAGAATCAGCATTGTTTATCCCAGTCTTTATTTTTTGCGTTAATATATAAACAACAAACGGATCCAAGAGCAGTCATGACATGAAATACCACAGCATAGCAAAAAAAAAAAGAAAAAGCGAGATGGCTCTTATGAGTTTCCAGCTAAGTTTCCAGCTGTGAATTACAAATGAGTCATGCCATAATGTTGTGTCTTAATAGACCACGCTGTGCTCCTGCTTAGCCTCAGAGATTTAGCCAAGGGGTAGTCAAGTCTTCTTGACATCTCAGGAATTAGCTCTAGGGATGTATGTATGTATGTATGTATATATGTGTATAGGTGAGATTATGTGTGATTATGCAAGTCTGATCACGTTTATGTGCAGGTTTGCAACTGAATTGCTTAATGTTTCTCTTGTGTATACGTCTCTGTGAGTAATGACTTTGTGGAGTGTCTATGCAGTCACATTTTTTGAGGAAGTAAGGTTGTAGAATATGCGAGATGATTGTAGAACATGTGAGATAATCTCCTTTAAGTGTTTTGATTACGGATGAAAGACTCCTGACAGATAATAGCAGGAAAAATTATGTCGATCAAATTACTGCACTCACCTCTCTGCATGTTGCCAAATGGAAACTTCGCTCTGTGGGCTGTTTAATTTTGACTTGGAGGCAAATTTACGGCTAGATATAAGTTGATACTGGAGGGGGAAAAAGACCTTTTTACACATGAGTTTCTTTCTGTATTTGTGTTAATGTTTCTTCAGTGCTATACACCTCTTTGCTTTTCTTCTTTGCTGTTCCTGGCCAGTAGTCGGCAAATACTGGATGTCTTAATCTTTTAAAGGGGAAGTTTACACATGTTGACATATGGGTTCATTTTAACAAGTCTAATTAAATAATTTTGTCAATTTTCTAGTTATTTTATTAGCCAACTGTGTGACATTTTTTTTTGTTTGTTTTGTTTTTCCATTTTTAAATTCAGTCAGTATGTTGGTGTATTAGCCTATGTTCACAGGCTTACAGAATGAAAAAATCATGTGTATTTAAGACCAGAGTCCTACCGCCTGTCAGACTAAATGAGAACAGACTCAACAAGATTACACATCATACACAGGGGACCCTAGGGTGCCAAGAAAAAGGTCTTTTTTTACTCATTTGACATTTCAAAAAAAAAAAAAAAAATTATTTGAAAATTCGCTATTGATGCAGCTGCAACTGTTAATTACATAGTAAATCAATGTAATTTTGAGAAATGTTAGCACGTTTTGAAAAACGTTTTTGTGAAAAATACTAGTATAAACTAAAAATCAATGCGTTTCACCAATATACTGTCTGAGGTATTGACAAATGCAAAGGTTAGGGTCATACTGAGCCCATATGTCAACGAAAGTGAACTTCTGCTTCAGGCTTTGTGATTTGGGTCTGGGACTGATAAAACTTGCAATGCTCTGAAGTAATGATAAAAATGGATTAATTTTTCTCTTCCATCACGATTACTT